>NW_026913843.1:0-9498 GCF_034315485.1 Pezoporus occidentalis | reverse complement strand
TTTGTGGCCCCCAAGGTATGGGGCAGGCTCTGGAACGCCAATTTCGCCCATCATGGCGGAGCTGGAGCTCCCCTCCGATCCCGAGCTGCGCAGGTTGGAGCCCGCGGGACCCCCCAGTGGGGGCTTTTGGGGTCCTGGGGGGGTTGGGGTGCTCCTGACCCCCTCTCTTTGTCTCCCCCCACCTCCAGGCTGTGCACGGGGCCCTGTGCCCCCATCCGGGAGTACATCATGGGCCACGTGCGGCACCCGCGGTGAGGGGGGCACCCCAACATCTGGGGGGGAGGAACTGCAACATCTGGAGGGACCCCAAACCTCAGATCGGTCCCTAAATTACATGGCGGGGGGGGGGTGGCTGTTGTTATCAATATTCTAGCCAATTTTGGTTTAAAGTATAAATTTTATTAAACTGAGTAAGCGATAGCAGATAAAACAGCGCTGGGTGCGCCGGGGACCCCTTTGCCTGTTAGACGCGCACACGCGGTCCCTGGGAGGCGGTCCTTTGGGATCTCAACAAGGCCCCGGCCAATCCTGTCCCCCTCCTCACTCGGATGTTGACATGGCTCTTCCCCACCCCTTTGTCCCAGATCCATTACAGGAGCCCAAATTCCTTTAGGACTCCTCCAAATCCCATTTGCCAGCCTCCTCACCGTCACAGCCCCCTCCCCTCAAGCGTTGCAACAAGACACCACTTCCCACCCAGCCCCCCCTCTCTCACAATCCCGCGCAACAATACAACTGACCTCCCCCCATTACCTACAGAGTACAACAGTTACACACCACCACCACTGTTATCAATATTCTAGCCAATTTTGGTTTAAAGTATAAATTTTATTAAACTGAGTAAGCGATAGCAGATAAAACAGCGCTGGGTGCGCCGGGGAGCTACCTCGTGCAGTTTCTCATGGTCCAAATGTTAACCCCAATATAATTGACGCGCACACGCGGTCCCCAGGAGGCGGTCCTTTATTCATCTCAGCTGCGTTCAAGGCCCCAGCCAATCCTGTCGCCCCTCCTCACTCGGATGTTGACATGGCTCTTCCCCATTGCTTCCCTTTGTTGCAGAGGTCTCATTACCAAGAAGTTTCGGGAAGTTTCGAGAAGCTGCCAGAGGCTTCGAGAAGCGTCCACTGCCAGCCTCCTCACCGTCGCAGCCCCCTCCCCTCAAGCGTTGCAACAAGACACCACTTCGAGCCACCCAGCCCCCTTTTCTCTCTCACAATCCCGCGCAACAATACAACTGACCTCCCCCCATTACCTACAGAGTACAACAGTTACAGAGTCAAAAGAAGTATTGTTTCACATAACGACAGCCACAGAGAGCCTTCCCCCAAACTTCTTGATGAACAAACCCCACACATTACAATTCCCCCCTTTTTCTTTTCATCATTTTTGTTCATCAAATCGTTGTAACACATCTTGGTTTAACAGCAATGAATTTTCTTGTTCTACAGGTTCATATTTCGTTCCTATCAGCATTAGGTGAGCTGCTTCGAGTCTACCTCGTGCAGTTTCTAATATTTTATTAAAAATACATGGTCCAAATGTTAATCCCAATATAATTGATATCAGGGGACCTGCTATTGTTGACAGTAAGGTTGTAAGCCAGGAGGACTGACTAAACCAAGATTCATACCAGCTGCGTTGTGCCTCTCATTCTTTTTTCCAGTCCTTCTCATAATTTGGTCATAGTATCCTGTACCACCCCTGTGTGTTCTGCACCCATATGGACCCCAGTGAACCTTTAGGTACCTGTCTATACCACTACCTGGTATCCAACCAGGGGCTATAGTCTCACAACCCCAATAACTGCAGTAATATTGATTAGGGTAGTTACAATATCCCTTTCCAGGATTTGAACTAGGGCACATATAGAATCCCAGGTATTCCCAGCATCGGGGTCTCGGGACAAGCTGACATAGGGTAGCATTAAAGCTTGGTTCTCCCGGTGTTATTTGGGTTGCGATAACCTGTTGGTCCTCAAATCGGAGTAAGGTCCACTTAAACAGTTGGTGGGGTTGGTAGTTCATTCCCTTAGCCCATGTTTGTGGTATACATATTATAAATAGAATAAGCAGTATGTCTAGGATGTGCCAAAAAGGGTGGAATCTTTTCCATTTTTTTTTTTGTTGTTAATAGTTTTGGATCAATTATATCAATATTATCCCTCCAATTAGAACCTTGGATGTACTTTTTATACGGGACTTTCAAGTCCCTGTGGGCATTGAGGCGGTTCTTCCAGTACTCCCGTATAGCTCTAATGACAAGAGTCAGTTCTCCACAGTATTTTACCTCTCTACCTCACTCGTCGACTCGGTTGCTTCGAGCCACGAGGGATAACATCTTCTCGGTAGCAGGGGTAGTCTTCAGGAGAGGGAGTGCTTTTTCGGGTGTTTGCCTCCGTTTATACAGTTCCCTTACCTGGTTCCTTTTGGACTAATATTTTAATATATTCAATTTATATATATAACTTAACATATTCGATTACCACCGTTCTTGGCACTCTTACAGACAACCGATTTCACACCGATCTCAAAATGTTATTATTGTTATTACATATCCCAGTCCCCTTTATGTCCATTTAAACCTTCTTGAGGGTGACTTTCAGATCTCCAGGTGGGCTCACAACTTCCCAAGACTGGTCCAAGTCTCTGATAGGTCCTTTTACACGGCTCGCATGAGTCCAACCCTTCTCTGCTGTCCGGATGGCGGTTTCTGTGGTGAGTAAAACAAGATAGGGTCCTTCCCAACGAGGGGTTAGTGGGGATTCCTTCCAAGTTTTAATTAGTACTTTATCTCCTGGTTTTATAGAATGAATGTGCATATTTAACGGAGGTCGTTGAGATATCATACCTCGTTTACGTAACTCCTCTCTTCGTTTGGTTAGATGAATTAGGTATGGTCTCAACATTATGTCTTCAATTACTGGATGTTCAACTGGCATTTCCATATTATAAGGCATACCATATAACATTTCAAAGGGAGAAACTCCCAAATCGGACCTGGGTTGTGTTCTGATGTTTAACAAAGCTAGTGGTAGACATTTAGCCCAGGAGAGTTTTGTTTCTATCATGATTTTAGTTAATTGTTTCTTGATTTCTCCGTTCATTCTTTCAACCCGTCCTGAGCTTTGGGGATGCCAAGGGGTGTGATATTCCCATTTTATGCCCAGTTGATTCATTGTTTCCCTAATTACCTTTGAAGTAAAATGTGGGCCTTTGTCTGAGTCTATGGCTTCAACAATTCCATATCTTGGAATTATAAGTTCTAAAAGAATTTTTACCACAGTTCGTGTCGTTGCCCGGGAGGTGGGAAATGCCTCTACAAAATGGGTTAGATGATCTACCATCACTAAGAGATATTTGTAGTTACCACTCTTAGGCATTTCAGTAAAATCAATCTGTATTCGTGAAAAGGGTCTTACAGCTAATTCGCGACCTCCTGGAATTGTTTTTCGTTGATGTTGTTTGTTTACCCTTTGACAAGTTAAACAGGATCTTACTATTTCCTTTGCTATATCATATATTCCTATACACATATACTGCATGGCAAATTGGTCGACAAGGGCTTGGGTTCCCCAATGTGTTTTTTCATGTATTCTCACCATAATTTGGCGAGCTAAAGTCTTTGGGACAACTTGTCTCCCATCTTTTAATTTCCATTTTCCTTGCTGTTCTTCTAGACCCATTTTAGTCAATTTTTCTTTTTCTACTTGAGCAAATTTATGTGCATCGTTTATTTTTTCAGACTCCATAGAGGAGTTTGGCATTATTTTTACAACCCCCAGAGCTGCCCGTTTTGCCTCCATGTCTGCTAAATTGTTTCCTCTTATCTCAAAGGTTGTTCCTTTTTGGTGTCCTTTTATATGGACTACCGCAATGCTTTCAGGTTCTCTCAGGGCCTGGAGGATTTGAATTATTAGCTCTTCATGAATTAAGCCTTTTCCTTGAGAATTTATCAATCCCCTTTCCTCCCAAATTTTTCCAAAAGTATGTACTACACCATATGCATACTTGGAGTCTGTATATATCGTGCCCCGTCTATTCTTCAACAGTTTTAAGGCCTGTAATACTGCATACAGCTCACATGCCTGTGCGGACCAACTGGTGTTCAGGGGTCCTGACTGCACAACACTAAAGTTTTTTCCGTCTATAATGGCATATCCTGACTTCCTTTTCCCTTCTATCACTCTTGAAGAACCATCTACAAAGAATTTTTCACCTCCTATTAATTCTTCTTCCTCCAAATCTGGACGTATTTTTACTTGTTCCTCTATATTACGTATACAATCATGTGATAATTCTTGAGCCGGTTCCCCATATAAAAATTGAGCGGGGTTTTGGAGGCTCGTACTTTCTAATTCCAATTTAGGAGAAGAAACTAGAATTCCTTCGTATTTGAGGAGCCTAGTATCAGTAATCCATTTGTCAGCCTTCTGCTGTAGTACTCCCCGAATGTTGTGGGGTGATAATACCTTTAATTCCCCCCCGAATGTGATTTTTCTGGCTTCTTCTACCAGAAGCGCAGTGGCCACCACGGCTTGTAAGCAGGTTGGCCACCCTCTACTGACTGGATCTAACAATTTTGATAGATATCCTATAGGTTTTTTCCGTCCGGCCCAATCCTGCGCCAAAACCCCATACCCAGTACCCTCATCTATGTTTACAAACAAATAAAAAGGTCTGTTTAGATCAGGTAAACTTAGGACAGGTGCATTAACTAAATCCTCTTTCAGTTCCTGTAACTGAGCCTCGTCTGATTCGGTCCATTTTAATAGGCCATCCTTGGTTAATTTTGCATATAAAAACTTAACCTTTTTACTATAGTCTTCTATCCATTGCCTACAATAACCAAGTAAGCCAAGCAATTGCCGTACCTGTCTCTTAGTAGTTGGGGCTTTTAGAGATAATATACCAGTAACTCTCTCTGGATCTAGTTTCTTTGTTCCTTTGCTGAGCCAGTGTCCCAGATATTTTACTTCCTCTTCCACAAACTGTAATTTTGATTCAGATACTTTCAACCCTTGTAAACTTAAAAAATTTAATAATCTAATACTCTCTCGCCGAACATCCTCCTCTTGTGCTCCCACTAATAACAGATCATCAACATATTGTATTAATGTCACACTACTCCCCTTTTCGTATTTTTGTAATATCTGCTCTAAGGCTTGTCCAAATAAGTTAGGGGATTCTGTGAAGCCCTGAGGGAGAACTGTCCACCTTAATTGCTGCTTCCGATGTGTCTCAGGGTCTTCCCATTCAAAAGCAAAAAAATCTCTACAATCCTCCTGTAAGGGACAAGCCCAAAATGCATCTTTTAGATCTATTACACTATACCAACAGTCTTTGGGATTTATTTTGCTCAGGATTGTATATGGATTTGCTACAACAGGGAATCTAGAAACTGTTCTCTTATTTATTTCTCTCAAGTCGTGGACCAACCTGTATTTTCCATCTGCCTTTTTCACAGGTAAGATTGGAGTATTAAAAGGGGACATACAGGGCTCCAACAGTCCCTTTTCGAGTAAACGATCTATTTCAGGTTTTAACCCCCATCGTCCCTCTTCCGAGAGAGGATATTGTTTGATCCTGACAGGTTTATCCGGGTCTCTAATTATTACTGAAAAGGGTTCGATATCCAATTTTCCTACTGTATCAGGATTATACCATACTTCTGGATTTATCTTTTCTCGGTCTACTAATCGAAGGGGACATAATTTTACTTGCAGTTCCTCATTTTGAACCTCTAGACTAATTCCTAATTCTACCATTAAATCTCTTCCTAAAAGATTGTAGTCTGCCTCAGGTACGAGTAACAATGATCCCACCCCAATTTTAGAACTTGTTTCAAACATCACGTCTTTAATTACAGGCACCCCAAAGGGTTCCCCTTTTGCCCCTATAACTTGTACAACTTCTGAAGATTTTTTACAGCCCCAAGGAAGTCTTTGAACAGTCGATCGCTCCGCCCCTGAGTCCACGAGGAACTCTATTTCTTGTTGCTGGGGACCCACTTTAAGTTTTATCAAGGGCTCTTTGGTCTCTCGAGTCCCCAGCAAATAGAGCCCCTGACCTCCTCAGTCCTCCTTCCACATTTCCTCATCAGCTATACGCTTCCTACACTCACGTCTCATGTGGCCTTTACCCCCGCAATAGAAACATATCAGTTGTTCCCTCTCTCCTTCTCTGGGAGGGCCTTTGAATCCTCGATCCTGCTTATACTCAGGCTTCCTCCCGGATATTCCCCTTCCAAATTCCTTTTGTCCCTCTCTAACAGCCGCCACTAACATTTGTGTGTGTCTCCTATGGGTTTCTTCTAACACTCTGGCCTGTCTCTTATTTGCCTCTTCTTCTCGTCTTACATATACCTTCTGAGCCTCTCTCAATAATTCATCAAGCCCTCTAGACTGCCAATCATCTAACTTTTCCAATTTTTTCCTAATGTCGATCCATGAACTAGCTACAAATTGGGCCTTAATCAATGCTTGCCCAACCGGTGTGTCGGGGTCTATTCCTGAATATAGCTGGAAACTCTTTCGCAAACGCTCCAGCCATTCTGTGGGAGTTTCATCCTTTTTCTGATGTTCGCTAAAAGCTTTATTGATATTCTGGCCTCTGGGGACCGAGTCTCTTATACCTTGGATTATTATAGTCCTCAGATCTTGCATATGACCCCTGTGTATTTCATTTTGGTTATTCCAATTAGGTCTCTGTAGAGGCCATTTTATATCAGCTGCAGGACCCTGTTGGTGTTGTTGGTCCCATATTCTCATACCGGCTCTCCTGATCATATCCCTCTCCTCGGCTGTAAACAAAATCCCCAGTATCGCCTGCAATTCCTCCCAGGTATATATATTAGGCCCTAGAAATTGATCCACTCTCTCTGCAACCCCCAAGGGATCTTCCAGCAAAGTCCCCATTTCTTTCTTAAATTCCCTAGCATCTGCTGAATTCAAGGGTATTGAAACATATCCCATTTCTGGGTGTGCCCCTCCCATTGATATTTCCCTTAAAGGGTATAGTGGGGCTTCAGTTTGTTTCTTGCTTTTACTTCGTGTGACCGGTCCCTCAGTCTCAAAAGTATCGGGGGGTGCCCCCGGGTCCTCACACGGAGCACTTGGAACGTTAGAGGGAGTCTCGGGTGGGGGCGAAGGCTGAGGTAGAGGAGGAGGAGGTATATATGGTGGGGGCGACATTGGAACCTCCTCCTCTAGCCTAGTCTTTTTTTGTCCCCCTTTTTCTTTTAAGGGGTATAGATTGGCTCTAGTCTCTGATCCTATCCACAATTGGGCATATTCACTTTCTTCCAAATCAAAAGGCTCTTTCGAATTGACATAGATATTCAGGGCCTGACATATCCAATTTTCAAAAGACCCATATACTGGCCAATATAGGTGATCAGTCCTAATCTGTTTACCCCCCCATACTTCCATACAATAATGTATCATTTTTGCCCTGTCTTTCCCTTTTCTAGAGGGATAATCATTCCAATACTTAATCATTAAACCTAAAGGACTATCTGGAGGTATCTGAGGTAACTTTAATCTCTCCTTAGAACCTCCCATGGGATCAGAACCCTTACTCTTTTTCTGTCCCATCTTCCGGTGTGCCTTGTTTCACTCAGTCTTTCGTATGCCCTCTCCTCGTGGCCCAGTCCCTCGCGGGAGATGGGAACCGCACTACTAAGAGGTCCACACTCGCTTCGTCCGCACTTGGACGTCTCACTCATGCACACACCGGGATCCCAACCCCAACCGAACGGATCTCAGTTTCGCAATATACTCACGTCGTTTCTGTCCTCTTCGTTCGGCTTCGTGCACAAAATTAAGGGGTTGCCGGCTTCATCTTTTATCTGCTATCGAATTTTGGGTTTGTCGGTGGAGAAGCTGGCAGAATGAACCACAAACAGGGGGCCACTCCTGAGAGTGGGGCGCCCCCCCCTAGAATGTGAGTCCTGTCAGAATTTCTCCATCCGAGTCACGGCACCAATTTGTTATCAATATTCTAGCCAATTTTGGTTTAAAGTATAAATTTTATTAAACTGAGTAAGCGATAGCAGATAAAACAGCGCTGGGTGCGCCGGGGAGCCCTCCGCTCCGCCCAAGACGCGCACACGCGGTCCCTGGGAGGCGGTCCTTTATCTTCTCCGGTTCAAGGCCCCGGCCAATCCTGTCGCCCCTCCTCACTCGGATGTTGACATGGCTCTTCCCCATTGGTTCCCTTTGTTGCAGGGGTCTCATTACCGAGAAGTTTCGGGAAGTTTCGAGAAGCTGCCAGAGGCTTCGAGAAGCGTCCACTGCCAGCCTCCTCACCGTCGCAGCCCCCTCCCCTCAAGCGTTGCAACAAGACACCACTTCGAGCCACCCAGCCCCCTTTTCTCTCTCACAATCCCGCGCAACAATACAACTGACCTCCCCCCATTACCTACAGAGTACAACAGTTACAGAGTCAAAAGGAGTATTGTTTCACATAACGACAGCCACAGAGAGCCTCCCTTCCCCCAAACTTCTTGATGAACCCCCCCCAACCCCTCCTGTAACCCCTCCCCCCCAAATTTCCTCCTCAACTCGGGGCTCAGGTACCAGCACCTCAAGGAGATTCAGGTTTGGAGTTTTTTTTCGGGGGGGCTCTGTGTGGTTTTGGGGGGTCCCACAGGGACCAAAACACCCCCCTGCACCCCAAAACCACCCCCCGCATCAAAAAACACCCCCCCTAAACCCCAAAACCATGCCCCCTGCACACCAAAACCCAACCCCTGCACCCTAAAACCACCCCCATGCATCCCAGAAGCCCCACGGCACCCCAAAACCGCCCCCCTGCACCCCAAAACACACCTCTGCATCCCAAATCTACCCCCACTGCACCCCAAAACAACCCCCTGCACCCTAAAAGCACCCACTGTGCACCCCAAAACACCCCCCCTCTGCACCCCAAAACCACCCTATGGATTCCCCCATGCACTTAAAACCCTCTCAAGGACCCCCCCGAATACATCCTGCAGCCCGGTTTCCCCCCTGCACCCCAAAACTGCCCCTGGGCCCTCCCCCATGATCTTTTCCTCCCCACTCCTGAACCCCAGAACCCTTTAGGGACCCCCTCTATACTTTAACCCCCCCTGGGTTTCCTTCTGAAGTGGGTGCTGGGCTCATAGGGGTCCTTAAAGCCCCCCCCACTCTTCCTAAACCCAGTGCTGAGACCTTTTGGGGTGCCCCCAACCCCTCCATGGTCCCTGCAGCCCTTTTGGGGTCCCCAAAATGGGATCTGGACCCCTTTGGCCCCCCCCAACTCCCCTCAACGTTTGGCTTTGGGCCCCCCCTTGCCACCAGGTTGATGCTGGAGGCCACGGGGCTCTCAGGGGCTCAGGGGGCCCAGATCCAGCAGGGCCCAGAGCTATGGGGCAGCCCCATGGACTCCCCAGAAACTGCCCTGGGGCCACTGAGGAGGCAGCTGCAGGAGGGGAAGCAGCGGCTGGTGGGTGCCAATGGGGGAATGTGGGGATTTG
>NW_026913842.1:0-18494 GCF_034315485.1 Pezoporus occidentalis | reverse complement strand
ATAGAGGAGTCATATTGTCATAGAGGAGTCATAGAGGAGTCATAGAGGAGTCATACTGTCATAGAGGAGTCATAGAGGAGTCATACTTTCATAGAGGAGTCATAGAGGAGTCATAGAGGAGTCATAGAGGAGTCATAGAGGAGTCATAGAGGAGTCATAGAGGAGTCATAGAGGAGTCATAGAGGAGTCATAGAGGAGTCATAGAGGAGTCATAGAGGAGTCATAGAGGAGTCATAGAGGAGTCATAGAGGAGTCATAGAGGAGTCATAGAGGAGTCATAGAGGAGTCATAGAGGAGTCATAGAGGAGTCATAGAGGAGTCATAGAGGAGTCATAGAGGAGTCATAGAGGAGTCACTAGAGGAGTCATAGAGGAGTCATAGAGGAGTCATAGAGGAGTCATAGAGGAGTCATAGAGGAGTCATAGAGGAGTCATAGAGGAGTCATAGAGGAGTCATAGAGGAGTCATAGAGGAGTCATAGAGGAGTCATAGAGGAGTCATAGAGGAGTCATAGAGGAGTCATAGAGGAGTCATAGAGGAGTCATAGAGGAGTCATAGAGGAGTCATAGAGGAGTCATAGAGGAGTCATACTGTCATAGAGGAGTCATAGAGGAGTCATACTGTCATAGAGGAGTCATAGAGGAGTCATAGAGGAGTCATAGAGGAGTCATAGAGAAGTCATAGAGGAGTCATAGAGGAGTCATAGAGGAGTCATAGAGGAGTCATACTGTCATAGAGGAGTCATAGAGGAGTCATAGAGGAGTCATAGAGGAGTCATAGAGGAGTCATAGAGGAGTCATAGAGGAGTCATAGAGGAGTCATAGAGGAGTCATAGAGGAGTCATAGAGGAGTCATAGAGGAGTCATAGAGGAGTCATAGATAGAGGAGTCATAGAGGAGTCATAGAGGAGTCATAGAGGAGTCATAGAGGAGTCATAGAGGAGTCATAGATAGAGAGTCATAGAGGAGTCATAGAGGAGTCATAGAGGAGTCATAGAGGAGTCATAGAGGAGTCATAGAGGAGTCATAGAGGAGTCATAGAGGAGTCATAGAGGAGTCATAGAGGAGTCATAGAGGAGTCATAGAGGAGTCATAGATAGAGGAGTCATAGAGGAGTCATAGAGGAGTCATAGAGGAGTCATAGTCATAGAGGAGTCATAGAGGAGTCATAGAGGAGTCATAGAGGAGTCATAGAGGAGTCATAGAGGAGTCATAGAGGAGTCATAGAGGAGTCATAGAGGAGTCATAGAGGAGTCATAGAGGAGTCATAGAGGAGTCATAGAGGAGTCATAGAGGAGTCATAGAGGAGTCATAGAGGAGTCATAGAGGAGTCATAGAGGAGTCATAGAGGAGTCATAGAGGAGTCATAGAGGAGTCATAGAGGAGTCATAGAGGAGTCATAGAGGAGTCATAGAGGAGTCATAGAGGAGTCATAGAGGAGTCATAGAGTCATAGAGGAGTCATAGAGGAGTCATAGTCATAGAGGAGTCATAGAGGAGTCATAGAGGAGTCATAGAGGAGTCATAGAGGAGTCATAGAGGAGTCATAGTCATAGAGGAGTCATAGAGGAGTCATAGTCATAGAGGAGTCATAGAGGAGTCATAGAGGAGTCATAGAGGAGTCATGTCATAGAGGAGTCATAGAGGAGTCATGTCATAGAGGAGTCAGAGAGGAGTCATAGAGGAGTCATAGAGGAGTCATAGAGGAGTCATAGAGGAGTCATAGAGGAGTCATAGAGGAGTCATAGAGGAGTCATAGAGGAGTCATAGAGGAGTCATAGAGGAGTCATAGAGGAGTCATAGAGGAGTCATAGAGGAGTCATAGAGGAGTCATAGAGGAGTCATAGAGGAGTCATAGAGAGAGTCATAGAGGAGTCATAGAGGAGTCATAGAGGAGTCATAGAGGAGTCATAGAGGAGTCATAGAGGAGTCATAGAGGAGTCATAGAGGAGTCATAGAGGAGTCATAGAGGAGTCATAGAGGAGTCATAGAGGAGTCATAGAGGAGTCATAGATAGGAGTCATAGAGGAGTCATAGAGGAGTCATAGAGGAGTCATAGAGGAGTCATAGAGGAGTCATAGAGGAGTCATAGAGGAGTCATAGAGGAGTCATAGAGGAGTCATAGAGGAGTCATAGAGGAGTCATAGAGGAGTCATAGAGGAGTCATAGAGGAGTCATAGAGGAGTCATACTGTCATAGAGGAGTCATAGAGGAGTCATAGAGGAGTCATAGAGGAGTCATAGAGGAGTCATAGAGGAGTCATAGAGGAGTCATAGAGGAGTCATAGAGGAGTCATAGAGGAGTCATAGAGTCATAGAGTCATAGAGGAGTCATAGAGGAGTCATAGTCATAGAGGAGTCATAGAGGAGTCATAGAGGAGTCATAGAGGAGTCATAGAGGAGTCATAGAGGAGTCATAGAGGAGTCATAGAGGAGTCATAGAGGAGTCATAGAGGAGTCATAGAGGAGTCATAGATAGGAGTCATAGAGGAGTCATAGAGGAGTCATAGAGGAGTCATAGAGGAGTCATAGTCATAGAGGAGTCATAGAGTCATAGAGGAGTCATAGAGGAGTCATAGAGGAGTCATAGAGGAGTCATAGAGGAGTCATAGAGGAGTCATAGAGGAGTCATAGAGGAGTCATAGAGGAGTCATAGAGGAGTCAGAGGAGTCATAGAGGAGTCATAGAGGGTCATACTCATAGAGGAGTCATAGAGGAGTCATAGAGGAGTCATAGAGGAGTCATACTGTCATAGAGGAGTCATAGAGGAGTCATACTGGAGTCATAGAGGAGTCATAGAGGAGTCATAGAGGAGTCATAGAGGAGTCATAGAGGAGTCATAGAGGAGTCATAGAGGAGTCATAGAGGAGTCATAGAGGAGTCATAGAGGAGTCATAGAGGAGTCATAGAGGAGTCATAGAGGAGTCATAGAGGAGTCATAGAGGAGTCATAGAGGAGTCATAGAGGAGTCATAGAGGAGTCATAGAGGAGTCATAGAGGAGTCATAGAGGAGTCATAGAGGAGTCATAGAGGAGTCATAGAGGAGTCATAGAGGAGTCATAGAGGAGTCATAGAGGAGTCATAGATAGAGGAGTCATAGAGGAGTCATAGAGGAGTCATAGAGGAGTCATACTGTCATAGAGGAGTCATAGAGGAGTCATAGAGGAGTCATAGAGGAGTCATAGAGGAGTCATAGAGGAGTCATAGAGTCATAGAGGAGTCATAGAGGAGTCATAGAGAGTCATAGAGGAGTCATAGAGGAGTCATAGAGGAGTCATAGAGGAGTCATAGAGGAGTCATACTGGAGTCATAGAGGAGTCATAGAGGAGTCATAGAGGAGTCATAGAGGAGTCATAGAGGAGTCATAGAGGAGTCATAGAGGAGTCATAGAGGAGTCATAGAGGAGTCATAGAGGAGTCATAGAGGAGTCATAGAGGAGTCATAGAGGAGTCATACTGTCATAGAGGAGTCATAGAGGAGTCATAGAGGAGTCATAGAGGAGTCATAGAGGAGTCATAGAGGAGTCATAGAGGAGTCATAGAGGAGTCATAGAGGAGTCATAGAGGAGTCATAGAGGAGTCATAGAGGAGTCATAGAGGAGTCATAGAGGAGTCATAGAGGAGTCATAGAGGAGTCATAGAGGAGTCATAGAGGAGTCATAGAGGAGTCATAGAGGAGTCATAGAGGAGTCATAGAGGAGTCATAGAGGAGTCATAGAGGAGTCATAGAGGAGTCATGGAGTCATAGAGGAGTCATAGAGGAGTAATAGAGGAGTCATAGAGGAGTCATACTGTCATAGAGGAGTCATAGAGGAGTCATACTGTCATAGAGGAGTCATAGAGGAGTCATAGAGGAGTCATAGAGGAGTCATAGAGGAGTCATAGAGGAGTCATAGAGGAGTCATAGAGGAGTCATAGAGGAGTCATAGAGGAGTCATAGAGGAGTCATAGAGGAGTCATAGAGGAGTCATACTGTCATAGAGAGTCATAGAGGAGTCATAGAGGAGTCATAGAGGAGTCATAGAGGAGTCATAGAGGAGTCATAGAGGAGTCATAGAGGAGTCATAGAGGAGTCATAGAGGAGTCATAGAGGAGTCATAGAGGAGTCATAGAGGAGTCATAGAGGAGTCATAGAGGAGTCATAGAGGAGTCATAGAGGAGTCATAGAGGAGTCATAGAGGAGTCATAGAGGAGTCATAGAGGAGTCATACTGTCATAGAGGAGTCATAGAGGAGTCATAGATAGAGGAGTCATAGAGGAGTCATAGAGGAGTCATAGAGGAGTCATAGATAGAGGAGTCATAGAGGAGTCATAGAGGAGTCATAGAGGAGTCATAGAGGAGTCATAGAGGAGTCATAGAGGAGTCATAGAGGAGTCATAGAGGAGTCATAGAGGAGTCATAGAGGAGTCATAGAGGAGTCATAGAGGAGTCATAGAGGAGTCATAGAGGAGTCATAGAGGAGTCATAGAGGAGTCATAGAGGAGTCATAGAGGAGTCATAGAGGAGTCATAGAGGAGTCATAGAGGAGTCATAGAGGAGTCATAGAGGAGTCATAGAGGAGTCATAGAGGAGTCATAGAGGAGTCATACTCATAGAGGAGTCATAGAGGAGTCATAGAGGAGTCATAGAGGAGTCATAGAGGAGTCATAGAGGAGTCATAGAGGAGTCATAGAGGAGTCATACTGTCATAGAGGAGTCATAGAGGAGTCATAGAGGAGTCATAGAGGAGTCATAGAGGAGTCATAGAGGAGTCATAGAGGAGTCATACTGTCATAGAGGAGTCATAGAGGAGTCATAGAGAAGTCATAGAGGAGTCATAGAGGAGTCATAGAGGAGTCATAGAGGAGTCATAGAGGAGTCATAGAGGAGTCATAGAGGAGTCATAGAGGAGTCATAGAGGAGTCATAGAGGAGTCATAGAGGAGTCATAGAGGAGTCATAGAGGAGTCATAGAGGAGTCATACTGTCATAGAGGAGTCATAGAGGAGTCATAGAGGAGTCATAGAGGAGTCATAGAGGAGTCATAGAGGAGTCATAGAGGAGTCATAGGAGTCATAGAGGAGTCATAGAGGAGTCATAGAGGAGTCATAGAGGAGTCATAGAGGAGTCATAGAGGAGTCATAGAGGAGTCATAGAGGAGTCATAGAGGAGTCATAGAGGAGTCATACTGTCATAGAGGAGTCATAGAGGAGTCATAGAGGAGTCATAGAGGAGTCATAGAGGAGTCATAGAGGAGTCATAGAGGAGTCATACTGTCATAGAGGAGTCATAGAGGAGTCATAGAGGAGTCATAGAGGAGTCATAGAGGAGTCATAGAGGAGTCATAGAGGAGTCATAGAGGAGTCATAGAGGAGTCATAGAGGAGTCATAGAGGAGTCATAGAGGAGTCATACTGTTATAGAGGAGTCATACTGTCATAGAGGAGTCATAGAGGAGTCATACTGTCATAGAGGAGTCATAGAGGAGTCATACTGTCATAGAGGAGTCATAGAGGAGTCATACTGTCATAGAGGAGTCATAGAGGAGTCATAGAGGAGTCATAGAGGAGTCATACTGGAGTCATAGAGGAGTCATAGAGGAGTCATACTGTCATAGAGGAGTCATAGAGGAGTCATACTGATAGAGGAGTCATAGAGGAGTCATACTGTCATAGAGGAGTCATACTGTCATAGAGGAGTCATAGAGGAGTCATAGAGGAGTCATAGAGGAGTCATAGAGGAGTCATACTGTCATAGAGGAGTCATAGAGGAGTCATAGAGGAGTCATAGAGGAGTCATAGAGGAGTCATAGAGGAGTCATAGAGGAGTCATAGAGGAGTCATAGAGGAGTCATAGAGGAGTCATAGAGGAGTCATAGAGGAGTCATAGAGGAGTCATAGAGGAGTCATAGAGGAGTCATAGAGGAGTCATAGAGGAGTCATAGAGGAGTCATAGAGGAGTCATAGAGGAGTCATAGAGGAGTCATAGAGGAGTCATAGAGGAGTCATAGAGGAGTCATAGAGGAGTCATAGAGGAGTCATAGAGGAGTCATAGAGGAGTCATAGAGGAGTCATAGAGGAGTCATAGAGGAGTCATAGAGGAGTCATACTGGAGTCATAGAGGAGTCATAGAGGAGTCATACTGTTATAGAGGAGTCATAGAGGAGTCATACTGGAGTCATAGAGGAGTCATAGAGGAGTCATACTGTCATAGAGGAGTCATAGAGGAGTCATAGAGGAGTCATAGAGGAGTCATAGAGGAGTCATAGAGGAGTCATAGAGGAGTCATAGAGGAGTCATAGAGGAGTCATAGAGGAGTCATAGAGGAGTCATACTCGAGTCATAGAGGAGTCATAGAGGAGTCATAGAGGAGTAGAGGAGTCATAGAGGAGTCATAGAGGAGTCATAGTCATAGAGGAGTCATACTGTTATAGAGGAGTCATAGAGGAGTCATAGAGGAGTCATACTGTTATAGAGGAGTCATAGAGGAGTCATACTCTTATAGAGGAGTCATAGAGGAGTCATACACTAGTCATAGAGGAGTCATACTGTCATAGAGGAGTCATAGAGGAATCATACTCTTATAGAGGAGTCATAGAGGAGTCATACTGTTATAGAGGAGTCATAGAGGAGTCATAGAGGAGTCATAGAGGAGTCATAGAGGAGTCATACTGTTATAGAGGAGTCATAGAGGAGTCATAGAGGAGTCATAGAGGAGTCATACTGGAGTCATAGAGGAGTCATAGAGGAGTCATAGTCATAGAGGAGTCATACTATCAGAGAGGAGTCATAGAGGAGTCATAGAGGAGTCATAGAGGAGTCATACTGTCATAGAGGAGTCATAGAGGAGTCATACTGTCATAGAGGAGTCATAGAGGAGTCATACTGTCATAGAGGAGTCATAGAGGAGTCATAGAGGAGTCATACTGTCATAGAGGAGTCATAGAGGAGTCATACTGTCAGAGAGGAGCCATAGAGGAGTCATACTGTCATAGAGGAGTCATAGAGGAGTCATACTGTCATAGAGGAGTCATAGAGGAGTCATACTGTCATAGAGGAATCATACTGTCATAGAGGAGTCATAGAGGAGTCATAGAGGAGTCATACTGTCATAGAGGAGTCATAGAGGAGTCATCATAGAGGTCATAGAGGAGTAATAGAGGAGTCATAGAGGAGTCATAGAGGAGTCATAGAGGAGTCATAGAGGAGTCGTAGTCATAGAGGAGTCATAGAGGAGTCATACTGTCATAGAGGAGTCATAGAGGAGTCATAGAGGAGTCATAGAGGAGTCATAGAGGAGTCATAGAGGAGTCATAGAGGAGTCATACTGTCATAGAGGAGTCATAGAGGAGTCATAGAGGAGTCATAGAGGAGTCATAGAGGAGTCATAGAGGAGTCATACTGTCATAGAGGAGTCATAGAGGAGTCATAGAGGAGTCATAGAGGAGTCATAGAGGAGTCATAGAGGAGTCATAGAGGAGTCATAGAGGAGTCATAGAGGAGTCATAGAGGAGTCATAGAGGAGTCATAGAGGAGTCATAGAGGAGTCATAGAGGAGTCATAGAGGAGTCATAGAGGAGTCATAGAGGAGTCATAGAGGAGTCATAGAGGAGTCATAGAGGAGTCATAGAGGAGTCATAGAGGAGTCATAGAGGAGTCATAGAGGAGTCATAGAGGAGTCATAGAGGAGTCATAGAGGAGTCATAGAGGAGTCATAGAGGAGTCATAGAGGAGTCATAGAGGAGTCATAGAGGAGTCATAGAGGAGTCATAGAGGAGTCATAGAGGAGTCATAGAGGAGTCATAGAGGAGTCATAGAGGAGTCATAGAGGAGTCATAGAGGAGTCATAGAGGAGTCATACTGTCATAGAGGAGTCATAGAGGAGTCATAGAGGAGTCATAGAGGAGTCATAGAGGAGTCATAGAGGAGTCATAGAGGAGTCATAGAGGAGTCATAGAGGAGTCATAGAGGAGTCATAGAGGAGTCATAGAGGAGTCATAGAGGAGTCATAGAGGAGGAGTCATAGAGGAGTCAGTCATAGAGGAGTCATAGAGGAGTCATAGAGGAGTCATAGAGGAGTCATAGAGGAGTCATAGAGGAGTCATAGAGGAGTCATAGAGGAGTCATAGAGGAGTCATAGAGGAGTCATAGAGGAGTCATAGAGGAGTCATAGAGGAGTCATAGAGGAGTCATAGAGGAGTCATAGATAGAGGAGTCATAGAGGAGTCATAGAGGAGTCATAGAGGAGTCATAGAGGAGTCATAGAGGAGTCATAGAGGAGTCATAGATAGAGGAGTCATAGAGGAGTCATAGAGGAGTCATAGAGGAGTCATAGATAGGGAGTCATAGAGGAGTCATAGAGGAGTCATAGAGGAGTCATAGAGGAGTCATAGAGGAGTCATAGAGGAGTCATAGGAGTCATAGAGGAGTCATAGAGGAGTCATAGAGGAGTCATAGAGGAGTCATAGAGGAGTCATAGAGGAGTCATAGAGGAGTCATAGTCATAGAGGAGTCATAGAGGAGTCATAGAGGAGTCATAGAGGAGTCATAGAGGAGTCATAGAGGAGTCATAGAGGAGTCATAGAGGAGTCATAGAGGAGTCATACTGTCATAGAGGAGTCATAGAGTAGTCATAGAGGAGTCATAGAGGAGTCATAGAGGAGTCATAGAGGAGTCAGTCATAGAGGAGTCATAGAGGAGTCATAGAGGAGTCATAGAGGAGTCATAGAGGAGTCATAGAGGAGTCATAGAGGAGTCATAGAGGAGTCATACTCATAGAGGAGTCATAGAGGAGTCATAGAGGAGTCATAGAGGAGTCATAGAGGAGTCATAGAGGAGTCATAGAGGAGTCATAGAGGAGTCATAGAGTCATAGAGGAGTCATAGAGGAGTCATAGAGGAGTCATAGAGGAGTCATAGAGGAGTCATAGAGGAGTCATAGAGGAGTCATAGAGGAGTCATATAGAGGAGTCATAGAGGAGTCATAGAGGAGTCATAGAGGAGTCATAGAGGAGTCATAGAGGAGTCATAGAGGAGTCATAGAGGAGTCATAGAGGAGTCATAGAGGAGTCATAGAGGAGTCATAGAGGAGTCATAGAGGAGTCATAGAGGAGTCAGGAGTCATAGAGGAGTCATAGAGGAGTCATACTGTCATAGAGGAGTCATAGAGGAGTCATAGAGGAGTCATAGAGGAGTCATAGAGGAGTCATAGAGGAGTCATAGAGGAGTCATAGAGGAGTCATAGAGGAGTCATAGAGGAGTCATAGAGGAGTCATAGAGGAGTCATAGAGGAGTCATAGAGGAGTCATAGAGGAGTCATAGAGGAGTCATAGAGGAGTCATAGAGGAGTCATAGAGGAGTCATAGAGGAGTCATAGAGGAGTCATAGAGGAGTCATAGAGGAGTCATAGAGGAGTCATAGAGGAGTCATAGAGGAGTCATAGAGGAGTCATAGAGTCATAGAGGAGTCATAGAGGAGTCATAGAGGAGTCATAGAGGAGTCATAGAGGAGTCATAGAGGAGTCATAGAGGAGTCATAGAGGAGTCATAGAGGAGTCATAGAGGAGTCATAGAGGAGTCATAGAGGAGTCATAGAGGAGTCATAGAGGAGTCATAGAGGAGTCATAGAGGAGTCATAGAGGAGTCATAGAGGAGTCATACTGTCATAGAGGAGTCATAGAGGAGTCATAGAGGAGTCATAGAGGAGTCATAGAGGAGTCATAGAGGAGTCATAGAGGAGTCATATAATAGAGGAGTCATAGAGGAGTCATAGAGGAGTCATAGAGGAGTCATAGAGGAGTCATACTGTCATAGAGGAGTCATAGAGGAGTCATAGAGGAGTCATAGAGGAGTCATAGAGGAGTCATAGGAGTCATAGAGGAGTCATAGAGGAGTCATAGAGGAGTCATAGAGGAGTCATAGAGGAGTCATAGAGGAGTCATAGAGGAGTCATAGAGGAGTCATAGAGGAGTCATAGAGGAGTCATAGAGGAGTCATAGAGGAGTCATAGAGGAGTCATAGAGGAGTCATAGAGGAGTCATAGATAGAGAGTCATAGAGGAGTCATAGAGGAGTCATAGAGGAGTCATAGAGGAGTCATAGAGGAGTCATAGAGGAGTCATAGTCATAGAGGAGTCATAGAGGAGTCATAGAGGAGTCATAGAGGAGTCATAGAGGAGTCATAGAGGAGTCATAGAGGAGTCATAGAGGAGTCATAGAGGAGTCATAGAGGAGTCATAGAGGAGTCATAGAGGAGTCATAGAGGAGTCATAGAGGAGTCATAGAGGAGTCATAGAGGAGTCATAGAGGAGTCATAGAGGAGTCATAGAGAGAGTCATAGAGGAGTCATAGAGGAGTCATAGAGGAGTCATAGAGGAGTCATAGAGGAGTCATAGAGGAGTCATAGAGGAGTCATAGAGGAGTCATAGAGGAGTCATAGAGGAGTCATAGAGGAGTCATAGAGGAGTCATAGAGGAGTCATAGAGGAGTCATAGAGGAGTCATAGAGGAGTCATAGAGGAGTCATAGAGGAGTCATAGAGGAGTCATAGAGGAGTCATAGAGGAGTCATAGAGGAGTCATAGAGGAGTCATAGAGGAGTCATAGAGGAGTCATAGAGGAGTCATAGAGGAGTCATAGAGGAGTCATAGAGGAGTCATAGAGGAGTCATAGAGGAGTCATAGAGGAGTCATAGAGGAGTCATAGAGGAGTCATAGAGGAGTCATAGAGGAGTCATAGAGGAGTCATAGAGGAGTCATAGAGGAGTCATAGAGGAGTCATAGAGGAGTCATAGAGGAGTCATACTGTCATAGAGGAGTCATAGAGGAGTCATAGAGGAGTCATAGAGGAGTCATAGAGGAGTCATAGAGGAGTCATAGAGGAGTCATAGAGGAGTCATAGAGGAGTCATAGAGGAGTCATAGAGGAGTCATAGAGGAGTCATAGAGGAGTCATAGAGGAGTCAGTCATAGAGGAGTCATAGAGGAGTCATAGAGGAGTCATAGAGGAGTCATAGAGGAGTCATAGAGGAGTCATAGAGGAGTCATAGAGGAGTCATAGAGGAGTCATAGAGGAGTCATACTGTCATAGAGGAGTCATAGAGGAGTCATAGAGGAGTCATAGAGGAGTCATAGAGGAGTCATAGAGGAGTCATAGAGGAGTCATAGAGGAGTCATAGAGGAGTCATAGAGGAGTCATAGAGGAGTCATAGAGGAGTCATAGATAGAGGAGTCATAGAGGAGTCATAGAGGAGTCATAGAGGAGTCATAGAGGAGTCATAGAGGAGTCATAGAGGAGTCATAGAGGAGTCATAGAAGTCATAGAGGAGTCATAGAGGAGTCATAGAGGAGTCATAGAGGAGTCATAGAGGAGTCATAGAGGAGTCATAGAGGAGTCATAGAGGAGTCATAGAGGAGTCATAGAGGAGTCATAGAGGAGTCATAGAGGAGTCATAGAGGAGTCATAGAGGAGTCATAGAGGAGTCATAGAGTCATAGAGGAGTCATAGAGGAGTCATAGAGGAGTCATAGAGGAGTCATAGAGGAGTCATAGAGGAGTCATAGAGGAGTCATAGAGGAGTCATAGAGGAGAGGAGTCATAGAGGAGTCATAGAGGAGTCATAGAGGAGTCATAGAGGAGTCATAGAGGAGTCATAGAGGAGTCATAGAGGAGTCATAGAGGAGTCATAGAGGAGTCATAGAGGAGTCATAGAGGAGTCATAGAGGAGTCATAGAGGAGTCATAGAGGAGTCATAGAGGAGTCATAGAGGAGTCATAGAGGAGTCATACTGTCATAGAGGAGTCATAGAGGAGTCATAGAGGAGTCATAGAGGAGTCAGATAGGAGTCATAGAGGAGTCATAGAGGAGTCATAGAGGAGTCATAGTCATAGAGGAGTCATAGAGGAGTCATAGAGGAGTCATAGAGTCATAGAGGAGTCATAGAGGAGTCATAGATAGAGGAGTCATAGAGGAGTCATAGAGGAGTCATAGAGGAGTCATAGAGGAGTCATAGAGGAGTCATAGAGGAGTCATAGAGGAGTCATAGAGGAGTCATAGAGGAGTCATAGAGGAGTCATGTCATAGAGGAGTCATAGAGGAGTCATGTCATAGAGGAGTCATAGAGGAGTCATGTCATAGAGGAGTCATAGAGGAGTCATAGAGGAGTCATAGAGGAGTCATAGTAGAGTCATAGAGGAGTCATAGAGGAGTCATAGAGGAGTCATAGAGGAGTCATAGAGGAGTCATAGAGGAGTCATAGAGGAGTCATAGAGGAGTCATAGAGGAGTCATAGAGGAGTCATAGAGGAGTCATAGAGGAGTCATAGAGGAGTCATAGAGGAGTCATAGAGGAGTCATAGAGGAGTCATAGAGGAGTCATAGAGGAGTCATAGAGGAGTCATAGAGGAGTCATAGAGGAGTCATAGAGGAGTCATAGAGGAGTCATAGAGGAGTCATAGAGGAGTCATAGAGGAGTCATAGAGGAGTCATAGAGGAGTCATAGAGGAGTCATAGAGGAGTCATAGAGGAGTCATAGAGGAGTCATAGAGGAGTCATAGAGGAGTCATAGAGGAGTCATAGAGGAGTCATAGAGGAGTCATAGAGTCATAGAGGAGTCATAGAGGAGTCATAGAGGAGTCATAGAGGAGTCATAGAGGAGTCATAGAGGAGTCATAGAGGAGTCATAGAGGAGTCATAGAGGAGTCATAGAGGAGTCATAGAGGAGTCATAGAGGAGTCATAGAGGAGTCATAGAGGAGTCATAGAGGAGTCATAGAGGAGTCATAGAGGAGTCATAGAGGAGTCATAGAGGAGTCATAGAGGAGTCATAGAGGAGTCATAGAGGAGTCATAGAGGAGTCATAGAGGAGTCATAGAGGAGTCATAGTCATAGAGGAGTCATAGAGGAGTCATACATAGAGGAGTCATAGAGGAGTCATAGAGGAGTCATAGAGGAGTCATAGAGGAGTCATAGAGGAGTCATAGAGGAGTCATAGAGGAGTCATAGAGGAGTCATAGAGGAGTCATAGAGGAGTCATAGAGGAGTCATAGAGGAGTCATACTGTCATAGAGGAGTCATAGAGGAGTCAGAGAGGAGTCATAGAGGAGTCATACTGTCATAGAGGAGTCATAGAGGAGTCATAGAGGAGTCATAGAGGAGTCATAGAGGAGTCATAGAGGAGTCATAGAGGAGTCATAGAGGAGTCATAGAGGAGTCATAGAGGAGTCATAGAGGAGTCATAGAGGAGTCATAGAGGAGTCATAGAGGAGTCATAGAGGAGTCATAGAGGAGTCATAGAGGAGTCATAGAGGAGTCATAGAGGAGTCATAGAGGAGTCATAGAGGAGTCATAGAGGAGTCATAGAGGAGTCATAGAGGAGTCATAGAGGAGTCATAGAGGAGTCATAGAGGAGTCATAGAGGAGTCATAGAGGAGTCATAGAGGAGTCATAGAGGAGTCATAGAGGAGTCATAGAGGAGTCATAGAGGAGTCATACTGTCATAGAGGAGTCATAGAGGAGTCATAGAGGAGTCATAGAGGAGTCATAGAGGAGTCATAGAGGAGTCATAGAGGAGTCATAGTGATAGAGGAGTCATAGAGGAGTCATAGAGGAGTCATAGAGGAGTCATAGAGGAGTCATAGAGGAGTCATAGAGGAGTCATACATAGAGGAGTCATAGAGGAGTCATAGAGGAGTCATAGAGGAGTCATAGAGGAGTCATAGAGGAGTCATAGAGGAGTCATAGAGGAGTCATAGAGGAGTCATAGAGGAGTCATAGAGGAGTCATAGAGGAGTCATAGAGGAGTCATAGAGGAGTCATAGAGGAGTCATAGAGGAGTCATAGAGGAGTCATAGAGGAGTCATAGAGGAGTCATAGAGGAGTCATAGAGGAGTCATACTAGTCATAGAGGAGTCATAGAGGAGTCATAGAGGAGTCATAGAGGAGTCATAGAGGAGTCATAGAGGAGTCATAGAGGAGTCATAGAGGAGTCATAGAGGAGTCATAGAGGAGTCATAGAGGAGTCATACTGTCATAGAGGAGTCATAGAGGAGTCATAGAGGAGTCATAGAGGAGTCATAGAGGAGTCATAGAGGAGTCATAGAGGAGTCATAGAGGAGTCATAGAGAAGAGTCATAGAGGAGTCATAGAGGAGTCATAGAGGAGTCATAGAGGAGTCATAGAGGAGTCATAGAGGAGTCATAGAGGAGTCATAGAGGAGTCATAGAGGAGTCATAGAGGAGTCATAGAGGAGTCATAGAGGAGTCATAGAGGAGTCATAGAGGAGTCATAGAGGAGTCATAGAGGAGTCATAGAGGAGTCATAGAGGAGTCATAGAGGAGTCATAGAGGAGTCATAGAGGAGTCATAGAGGAGTCATAGAGGAGTCATAGAGGAGTCATAGAGGAGTCATAGAGGAGTCATAGAGGAGTCATAGAGGAGTCATAGAGGAGTCATAGAGGAGTCATACTGTCATAGAGGAGTCATAGAGGAGTCATAGAGGAGTCATAGAGGAGTCATAGAGGAGTCATAGAGGAGTCATAGAGGAGTCATAGAGGAGTCATAGAGGAGTCATAGAGGAGTCATAGAGGAGTCATAGAGGAGTCATAGAGGAGTCATAGAGGAGTCATAGAGGAGTCATAGAGGGATTTTTGCCCTTTCATAGAGGGTTTAAGGAGTCATTTTTGGCTCTTTCTGACCCTTTTAATGTTTTTTTGGCTATTTCTAAACAATTGCTGGTCATTCTTACCTTATTTTTGCCCATTTCTGCCCATTTGAAGCCATTTTTGTTCTAACCCTTTTTTGCGCAATACTTACTCTTTTTCAGCCATTTTGGCCATTTTCAAACCAGTTTTCTCCATTTCTTCTTATAAATTTCTTTCTATTTCTAACCCGTTTTTGCCCTTTCCTGACTTGGTTTAAACCATTTTTGCTTCTTTATAACCTATTTTAAATCTTTTTTTTTGGCTATTTCTAAGCAATTGCTGGTCATTCTTATTTTTGCTCATTTCTTGCAGGTTTTATTCCATTTTTGGCTAAATCTGAACTATTTATGGAAGTTTCTAGCCTGGTTTATTCTTTTCTTAGCTATTTCTAAACTGGCTTGAGCTATATCTAATCCTTATTTTTGCACAATACTGACTCTTTTTAAGCCATTTTGGCTATTCCCGAACCCTTTCTGTCCAGTTCTTACCAATTTCTTTCTATTTCTAACCTCGTTTTGCCCTTTCCTCACATGGTTTAAACCATTTTTTGGCTTTTTCTAACCCATTTTAAATCTTTTTTGGCTATTTCTAAGCAATTGCTGGTCATTCTTATCTTATTTTGGCCATTTCTTGCAGGTTTTATTCCTTCTTTGCCTAAATCTGAACTATTTATGGAAGTTTCTAGCCTGGTTTAAGCTTTTCTTAGCTATTTCTCAACTGGCTTGAGCTATATCTAACCCTTTTTTTTGCACAATACTGACTC
Organism: Pezoporus occidentalis; assembly: GCF_034315485.1. NCBI lineage: Eukaryota > Metazoa > Chordata > Aves > Psittaciformes > Psittacidae > Pezoporus > Pezoporus occidentalis. Next base: position 3,070 of record NW_026913842.1, on the reverse strand, counting down.
TTTTTAAGTCATTTTGGCCATTCCCAAACCATTTCTCAACATTTCTTACCAATTTATTTCTATTTCTAACCCGTTTTTGCCCTTTCCTGACTTGGTTTAAACCATTTTTGGTTCTTTCTAAACCATTTTAAGTCTTTTTTGGCTATTTCTAAGCAATTGCTGGTCATTCTTATCTTATTTTCGCTCATTTCTTGTAGGTTTTATTCCATTTTTTGGCTAAATCTGAACTATTTATGGAAGTTTCTAGTCTGGTTTAAGCTTTTCTTACCTATTTTTAAACTGCCTTGAGCTATTTCTAACCCTATTTTTGTGCAGTACTGATTCTTTTTAAGCCATTTTGGCCATTCCCAAACCCTTTCTGTCCAGGTCTTACCAATTTCTTTCTATTTCTAACCTGGTTTTGCCCTTTCCTCACATGGTTTAAACCATTTTTGGCCCTTTCTAAACTATTTTAAGGCTTTTTTGGCTGTTTCTAAGCAATTGCTGGTCATTCTTATCTTATTTTTGCCTGTTTCTTGCCAGTTTTAAGCCATTTTATGGCAATTTCTGAACTATTTATGTAAGTTTCTAGCCTGGTTTAAGCTTTTGTTAGCTATTTCTAAACTGGTTTGAGCTATTTCTAACCCTTTTTTGCACAATACTGACTCTTTTTAAGCCGTTTCGGCCATTTTCAAACCGTTTTTTAACATTTCTTACCAATTTATTTCTATTTCTAACCCATTTTTGCCCTTTCCTGACTAGGTTTAATCCATTTTTGCTTCTTTGTAACCCATTTTAAATCTTTTTTTGGCTATTTCTAAGCAACTGCTGGTCATTCTTATCTTATTTTTGCCCATGTCTTGCAGGTTTTCTTCCTTTTTTGCCTAAATCTGAACTATTTATGGACGTTTCTAGCCTGGTTTAAGCTTTTCTTACCTATTTCTAAACTGGCTTGAGCTATATCTAACCCTTTTTTTGCACAATACTGACTCTTTTTAAGCCATTTTGGCCATTCCCAAACCCTTTCTGTCCAGGTCTTACCAATTTCTTTCTATTTCTAACCTGGTTTTGCCATTTCCTCACATGGTTTAAACCATTTTTGGCTTTTTCTAACCCATTTTAAGTCTCTTTTGGCTATTTCTAAACAATTGCTGGTCATTCTTATTTTTGCCAATTTCTTACCAGTTTTATGCCATTTTTGACTAAGTCTGAACAGTTTCTTGCCATTTCTAGTTTGGTTTAAGCTTTTCGTAGCTATTTCTAAACTGGTTTAGACTATTTCTAACCCTTTTTTGCCCACTTCTATCTCTTTTTAAGTTGTTTTGGCCATTTCCAAACCATTTTTGTCCATTTCTTACTAATTTCCTGTCATTTCTAACCCATTTTTGCCCTTTCCTCACTTGGTTTAAACCATTTTTGGCTTTTTCTAACCCATTTTAAATCTTTTTTTTTGGCTATTTCTAAGCAACTGCTGGTCATTCTTATCGTATTTTTGCTCATTTCTTGCAGGTTTTATTCCATTTTTGGCTAAATCTGAACTATTTATGGAAGTTTCTAGCCTGGTTTAAGTCTTTTTTGGCTATTTCTGAACAATTGCTGGTCATTCTTATCTTATTTTTGCCTATTTCTTAGTAATTGTATGCATTGTTGACTAAGTCTGAACCTTGCCATTTCCAGCCTGGTTTAACTTTTTCCTAGCTATTTCTAAACTGGCTTGAGCTATATCTAACCCTTTTTTGTGCAATACTGACTCTTTTAAAGCCATTTTGGCCATTTCCAAACCATTTTTGTCCTGTTCTTACCAATTTACTTCTATTTCTAACCATTTTTGCCCTTTCCTAACCTGGTTTAAACCATTTTTGGCTCTTTCTGACCCTTTTAAGTTTTTTTTTGGCTATTTCTAAACAATTGCTGGTCATTCTTGTCTTATATTTTCCTATTTCTTGCAGGTTTTATTCCATTTTTGGCTAAATCTGAACTATTTATGGAAGTTTCTAGCCTGGTTTAAGCTTTTCTTAGCTATTTCTAAACTGTCTTGAGCTATATCTAACCCTTTTTTTGTGCAATACTGACTCTTTTTAAGCCATTTTGGCCATTCCCAAACCCTTTCTGTCAGGTTGTTACCAATTTCTTTCTATTTGTAACCTGGTTTTGTCCTTTCCTCACTTGGTTTAAACCATTTTTAGCCCTTTCTAACACATTTTAAGTCTTTTTTGGCTACTTATAAACAACTGCTGGTCGTTCTTACCTTATTTTTGCCCATTTTTTCTTGTAGGTTTTATTCCATTTTTGGCTAAATCTGAACTATTTATGGAAGTTTCTAGCCTGGTTTAAGCTTTTCTTAGCTATTTCTAAACTGGCTTGAGCTATATCTAACCCTTTTTTTTTTGCGCAATACTGACTCTTTTTAAGCCATTTTGGCCATTCCCAAAACCTTTCTGTCCAGTTTTTACCAATTTATTTCTATTTGTAACCTGGTTTTGCCCTTTCCTCACTTGGTTTAAACCATTTTTGGCCCTTCCTAACCCATTCTAAATCTTTTTTGGCTATTTCTAAACAATTGCTGGTCATTCTTATATTATTTTTGCCTATTTCTTAGTAATTTTATGCATTGTTGACTAAGTCTGAACTGTTTCTTGCCATTTCCAGCCTGGTTTAACCTTTTCCTAGCTATTTCTAAACTGGCTTGAGCTATTTCTAACCCTTTTTTGCCCAATTCTAACTCTTCTTAAGTCATTTTGGCCGTTTCCAAACCATTTTTGTCCTGTTCTTATCAGTTTCTGTTTCTAAACCATTTTTGCCCTTTTCTAACCTGGTTTAAACCATTTTTGGCTCTTTCTGACCCTTTTAATGTTTTTTTTTGGCTATTTCTAAACAATTGCTGGTCATTCTTACCTTATTTTTGCCCATTTCTTGCCCATTTGAAGCCATTTTTGGCAATTTCTGAACTCTTTATGGAAGTTTCTAGTCTGGTTTAAGCTTTTCTTAGCTATTTCTGAACTGGCTTGAGGTATTTCTAACCCTTTTTTTGTGCAATACTGACTCCTTTTAAGCCATTTTGGCCATTTCCAAACCATTTTTCAACTTTCTT
>NW_026913841.1:0-7127 GCF_034315485.1 Pezoporus occidentalis | reverse complement strand
CGAGAACAGGCTCTGGAGCGAATGCATTCTGATGTTTTTCCTGTTGACAGTGGGCAGTGACACCAGTAATGGAGGCACCTTTGCAAAGCTGACTGTGTGCTGAAGATTAGTAGCACAAGCTTTCACTCCTGGCTCTTCGGCTGTGTGAGCAGAGGCCAAACGTTTGTGCTCTACTCACTGTGCTGCTGGGCAGCTTAGACACCATCCGGAGAGGTACGACTCAAATGAACTTTTAGCTATGAAACCGAGGAGCCACAGCACTGCTGGTGACAAAGTTGCAAAGCTGACTATGTGCTGAAGATTGCCAGAAGCAGCTTTCTCTCCTGGCTCTTCTGCTGTGGGAGCCAGAGGCCAGACGTTCATGATCTCCTCAGAGTGCTGCTGGGCAGCAGAGGGCAGGCTTCCGAGAGGATTCATTCAAACTCTCTTTCAGGTATGAAAGTGAGCAGAGACAGCAATGATGGAGGCACCGTTGTAAAGCTGACTGTGTGCTGAAGAATCCCAGCACCAGCTTTCCCTTTTTTCTCTTCTAATGTGGGAGCAGAGGCCAAACGTTCGTGCTCTACTCACTGTGCTGCTGGGCAGCTGAGAGTGACCTCCAGTTTTTATCAAATTGTCTTTTAGGCATTAAACCGAGGAGAAACTGCAATGATGGAGGCACCGTTGCAAAGCTGACTTTGTGCTGAAGAGGCCCAGCACCAGCTTTTTTCATTCGTCTTCGGCTGTGGGAACAGAGGGCAAACGTTCGTGCCCTCCTCGCTGTGCTCCTGGGTCCCCTAGAGCAAGCCCCGGAGAGGTACAATACAAATAGACTTTTACGTATGAAAGTGAGCAGTGAACAGGCATGATGGTGACACCCTTGTAAAGCTGACTGTGTGCTGAAGAGGCCCAGCACGATCTTTCCCTCCTGGCTCTTCTACTGTGGGAGCAGAACCCAAACGTTGGTGCTCTACTCACTATGCTGCTGGGCAGCCGAGAGCAGGCTCTGGAGAGCTTGCATTCAAATGCACTTTTAGGTTTGAAAGCTCAGAGAGCACAGATGGTGACTCCGTTGCAAAGCTGACTGTGTGCTGAAGATTCCCAGGCCCAGCTTTCCCTCCTGGCTCTTCGGCTGTGAGAACAGAGGCCAAAAGTTCGTGCTCTACTCAGTGTGCTGCTGGGCAGCAGACAGCAAGCTCCTGAGAGGTAGCATTCAAATGCAAACTCACGTATGAAAGTGAGCCCTGAAAGTAAGGATGGACATAGTGTTGCAAAGCTGACTCTGTTCTGAAGATCACTAGCACCACCTTTCCCTCCTGCCTCTTCGGCTGTGAGAAAAGAAGCCAAACCTTCTGCATCTACGCACTGCGTTGCTGGGCAGCAGAGTGCAGGCTTCGAAGAGGTTTCATTCAAACTCTCTTTCAGGTATGAAAGTGAGCAGTGAAAGCAATGATGGAGGCACCGTTGCAAAGCTGACTGTGTGCTGAAGAATGCCAGCCCCATTCCCTCCCGGCTCTTCTGCTGTGGGAGCAGAGGCCAAAAGTTCATGCTCTACTCACTGTGCTGCTGGGCAGCCGAGAGCAGGCTCTGGAGAGCTTGCATTCAAATGCACTTTTAGGTTTGAAAGCTCAGAGAGCACAGATGGTGACTCCGTTGTAAAGCTGACTGTGTGCTGTATATTCCCAGCCCCAGCTTTCCCTCCTGGCTCTTCGGCTGTGAGAACAGAGGCCAAAAGTTCGTGCTCTACTCAGTGTGCTGCTGGGCAGCAGACAGCAAGCTCCTGAGAGGTAGCATTCAAATGCAAACTCACGTATGAAAGTGAGCCCTGAGAGTAAGGATGGAGATAGTGTTGCAAAGCTGACTCTGTTCTGAAGATCACTAGCACCACCTTTCCCTCCTGCCTCTTCGGCTGTGAGAAAAGAAGCCAAACCTTCTGCATCTACGCACTGCGTTGCTGGGCAGCAGAGTGCAGGCTTCGAAGAGGTTTCATTCAAACTCTCTTTCAGGTATGAAAGTGAGCAGTGAAAGCAATGATGGAGGCACCGTTGCAAAGCTGACTGTGTGCTGAAGAATGCCAGCCCCAGCTTTCCCTCCCGGCTCTTCTGCTGTGGGAGCAGAGGCCAAAAGTTCATGCTCTACTCACTGTGCTGCTGGGCAGCCGAGAGCAGGCTCTGGAGAGCTTGCATTCAAATGCACTTTTAGGTTTGAAAGCTAGGAGAGACAGCACAGATGGTGACTCCGTTGCAAAGCTGACTGTGTGCTGTATATTCCCAGCCCCAGCTTTCCCTCCTGGCTCTTCGGCTGTGAGAACAGAGGCCAAAAGTTCGTGCTCTACTCAGTGTGCTGCTGGGCAGCAGACAGCAAGCTCCTGAGAGGTAGCATTCAAATGCAAACTCACGTATGAAAGTGAGCCCTGAGAGTAAGGATGGAGATAGTGTTGCAAAGCTGACTCTGTTCTGAAGATCACTAGCACCACCGTTCCCTCCTGCCTCTTCGGCTGTGAGAACAGAAGCCAAACCTTCTGCATCTACGCACTGCGTTGCTGGGCAGCAGAGTGCAGGCTTCGGAGTGGTTTCATTCAAACTCTCTTTCAGGTATGAAAGTGAGCAGTGAAAGCAATGATGGAGGCACCGTTGCAAAGCTGACTTTGTGCTGAAGAATGCCAGCCCCAGCTTTCCCTCCCGGCTCTTCTGCTGTGGGAGCAGAGGCCAAAAGTTCATGCTCTACTCAGAGTGCTGCTGCGCAGCCGAGAACAGGCTCTGGAGCGAATGCATTCTGATGTTTTTCCTGTTGACAGTGGGCAGTGACACCAGTAATGGAGGCACCTTTGCAAAGCTGACTGTGTGCTGAAGATTAGTAGCACAAGCTTTCACTCCTGGCTCTTCGGCTGTGTGAGCAGAGGCCAAACGTTTGTGCTCTACTCACTGTGCTGCTGGGCAGCTTAGACACCATCCGGAGAGGTACGACTCAAATGAACTTTTAGCTATGAAACCGAGGAGCCACAGCACTGCTGGTGACAAAGTTGCAAAGCTGACTATGTGCTGAAGATTGCCAGAAGCAGCTTTCTCTCCTGGCTCTTCTGCTGTGGGAGCCAGAGGCCAGACGTTCATGATCTCCTCAGAGTGCTGCTGGGCAGCAGAGGGCAGGCTTCCGAGAGGATTCATTCAAACTCTCTTTCAGGTATGAAAGTGAGCAGAGACAGCAATGATGGAGGCACCGTTGTAAAGCTGACTGTGTGCTGAAGAATCCCAGCACCAGCTTTCCCTTTTTTCTCTTCTAATGTGGGAGCAGAGGCCAAACGTTCGTGCTCTACTCACTGTGCTGCTGGGCAGCTGAGAGTGACCTCCAGTTTTTATTCAAATTGTCTTTTAGGCATTAAACCGAGGAGAAACTGCAATGATGGAGGCACCGTTGCAAAGCTGGGTGCTGAAGAGGCCCAGCACCAGCTTTTTTCATTCGTCTTCGGCTGTGGGAACAGAGGGCAAACGTTCGTGCCCTCCTCGCTGTGCTCCTGGGTCCCCTAGAGCAAGCCCCGGAGAGGTACAATACAAATAGACTTTTACGTATGAAAGTGAGCAGTGAACAGGCATGATGGTGACACCCTTGTAAAGCTGACTGTGTGCTGAAGAGGCCCAGCACGATCTTTCCCTCCTGGCTCTTCTACTGTGGGAGCAGAACCCAAACGTTGGTGCTCTACTCACTATGCTGCTGGGCAGCCGAGAGCAGGCTCTGGAGAGCTTGCATTCAAATGCACTTTTAGGTTTGAAAGCTCAGAGAGCACAGATGGTGACTCCGTTGCAAAGCTGACTGTGTGCTGAAGATTCCCAGGCCCAGCTTTCCCTCCTGGCTCTTCGGCTGTGAGAACAGAGGCCAAAAGTTCGTGCTCTACTCAGTGTGCTGCTGGGCAGCAGACAGCAAGCTCCTGAGAGGTAGCATTCAAATGCAAACTCACGTATGAAAGTGAGCCCTGAAAGTAAGGATGGACATAGTGTTGCAAAGCTGACTCTGTTCTGAAGATCACTAGCACCACCTTTCCCTCCTGCCTCTTCGGCTGTGAGAACAGAAGCCAAACCTTCTGCATCTACGCACTGCGTTGCTGGGCAGCAGAGTGCAGGCTTCGAAGAGGTTTCATTCAAACTCTCTTTCAGGTATGAAAGTGAGCAGTGAAAGCAATGATGGAGGCACCGTTGCAAAGCTGACTGTGTGCTGAAGAATGCCAGCCCCAGCTTTCCCTCCCGGCTCTTCTGCTGTGGGAGCAGAGGCCAAAAGTTCATGCTCTACTCACTGTGCTGCTGGGCAGCCGAGAGCAGGCTCTGGAGAGCTTGCATTCAAATGCACTTTTAGGTTTGAAAGCTCAGAGAGCACAGATGGTGACTCCGTTGCAAAGCTGACTGTGTGCTGTATATTCCCAGCCCCAGCTTTCCCTCCTGGCTCTTCGGCTGTGAGAACAGAGGCCAAAAGTTCGTGCTCTACTCAGTGTGCTGCTGGGCAGCAGACAGCAAGCTCCTGAGAGGTAGCATTCAAATGCAAACTCACGTATGAAAGTGAGCCCTGAGAGTAAGGATGGAGATAGTGTTGCAAAGCTGACTCTGTTCTGAAGATCACTAGCACCACCGTTCCCTCCTGCCTCTTCGGCTGTGAGAACAGAAGCCAAACCTTCTGCATCTACGCACTGCGTTGCTGGGCAGCAGAGTGCAGGCTTCGGAGTGGTTTCATTCAAACTCTCTTTCAGGTATGAAAGTGAGCAGTGAAAGCAATGATGGAGGCACCGTTGCAAAGCTGACTGTGTGCTGAAGAATGCCAGCCCCAGCTTTCCCTCCCGGCTCTTCTGCTGTGGGAGCAGAGGCCAAAAGTTCATGCTCTACTCAGAGTGCTGCTGCGCAGCCGAGAACAGGCTCTGGAGCGAATGCATTCTGATGTTTTTCCTGTTGACAGTGGGCAGTGACACCAGTAATGGAGGCACCTTTGCAAAGCTGACTGTGTGCTGAAGATTAGTAGCACAAGCTTTCACTCCTGGCTCTTCGGCTGTGTGAGCAGAGGCCAAACGTTTGTGCTCTACTCACTGTGCTGCTGGGCAGCTTAGACACCATCCGGAGAGGTACGACTCAAATGAACTTTTAGCTATGAAACCGAGGAGCCACAGCACTGCTGGTGACAAAGTTGCAAAGCTGACTATGTGCTGAAGATTGCCAGAAGCAGCTTTCTCTCCTGGCTCTTCTGCTGTGGGAGCCAGAGGCCAGACGTTCATGATCTCCTCAGAGTGCTGCTGGGCAGCAGAGGGCAGGCTTCCGAGAGGATTCATTCAAACTCTTTCAGGTATGAAAGTGAGCAGAGACAGCAATGATGGAGGCACCGTTGTAAAGCTGACTGTGTGCTGAAGAATCCCAGCACCAGCTTTCCCTTTTTTCTCTTCTAATGTGGGAGCAGAGGCCAAACGTTCGTGCTCTACTCACTGTGCTGCTGGGCAGCTGAGAGTGACCTCCAGTTTTTATCAAATTGTCTTTTAGGCATTAAACCGAGGAGAAACTGCAATGATGGAGGCACCGTTGCAAAGCTGACTTTGTGCTGAAGAGGCCCAGCACCAGCTTTTTTCATTCGTCTTCGGCTGTGGGAACAGAGGGCAAACGTTCGTGCCCTCCTCGCTGTGCTCCTGGGTCCCCTAGAGCAAGCCCCGGAGAGGTACAATACAAATAGACTTTTACGTATGAAAGTGAGCAGTGAACAGGCATGATGGTGACACCCTTGTAAAGCTGACTGTGTGCTGAAGAGGCCCAGCACGATCTTTCCCTCCTGGCTCTTCTACTGTGGGAGCAGAACCCAAACGTTGGTGCTCTACTCACTATGCTGCTGGGCAGCCGAGAGCAGGCTCTGGAGAGCTTGCATTCAAATGCACTTTTAGGTTTGAAAGCTCAGAGAGCACAGATGGTGACTCCGTTGCAAAGCTGACTGTGTGCTGAAGATTCCCAGGCCCAGCTTTCCCTCCTGGCTCTTCGGCTGTGAGAACAGAGGCCAAAAGTTCGTGCTCTACTCAGTGTGCTGCTGGGCAGCAGACAGCAAGCTCCTGAGAGGTAGCATTCAAATGCAAACTCACGTATGAAAGTGAGCCCTGAAAGTAAGGATGGACATAGTGTTGCAAAGCTGACTCTGTTCTGAAGATCACTAGCACCACCTGTCCCTCCTGCCTCTTCGGCTGTGAGAACAGAAGCCAAACCTTCTGCATCTACGCACTGCGTTGCTGGGCAGCAGAGTGCAGGCTTCGGAGTGGTTTCATTCAAACTCTCTTTCAGGTATGAAAGTGAGCAGTGAAAGCAATGATGGAGGCACCGTTGCAAAGCTGACTTTGTGCTGAAGAATGCCACCCCCAGCTTTCCCTCCCGGCTCTTCTGCTGTGGGAGCAGAGGCCAAAAGTTCATGCTCTACTCAGAGTGCTGCTGCGCAGCCGAGAACAGGCTCTGGAGCGAATGCATTCTGATGTTTTTCCTGTTGACAGTGGGCAGTGACACCAGTAATGGAGGCACCTTTGCAAAGCTGACTGTGTGCTGAAGATTAGTAGCACAAGCTTTCACTCCTGGCTCTTCGGCTGTGTGAGCAGAGGCCAAACGTTTGTGCTCTACTCACTGTGCTGCTGGGCAGCTCAGACACCATCCGGGAGCCACAGCACTGCTGGTGACAAAGTTGCAAAGCTGACTATGTGCTGAAGATTGCCAGAAGCAGCTTTCTCTCCTGGCTCTTCTGCTGTGGGAGCCAGAGGCCAGACGTTCATGATCTCCTCAGAGTGCTGCTGGGCAGCAGAGGGCAGGCTTCCGAGAGGATTCATTCAAACTCTCTTTCAGGTATGAAAGTGAGCAGAGACAGCAATGATGGAGGCACCGTTGTAAAGCTGACTGTGTGCTGAAGAATCCCAGCACCAGCTTTCCCTTTTTTCTCTTCTAATGTGGGAGCAGAGGCCAAACGTTCGTGCTCTACTCACTGTGCTGCTGGGCAGCTGAGAGTGACCTCCAGTTTTTATTCAAATTGTCTTTTAGGCATTAAACCGAGGAGAAACTGCAATGATGGAGGCACCGTTGCAAAGCTGGGTGCTGAAGAGGCCCAGCACCAGCTTTTTTCATTCGTCTTCGGCTGTGGGAACAGAGAGCAAACGTTCGTGC
>NW_026913840.1:0-9589 GCF_034315485.1 Pezoporus occidentalis | reverse complement strand
AAGCCTCATCCCTCACTGTCTTTGATCTTCCTTTTTCCTATTCTATTTTCCCTATTTTTGCTTTTACACCTCTCAAGCTCCTCACAGGGCCATCTTTAGTTTCTGCCATTATCTATCTGTAACATCCCTTTCTCTGCTTTTGTGATATTCCAAATTCTCCTCAAATATTTTTCCTGAAAAATTCTCTAGATGACATGCACCACTCAACTATCAATCACCAGTTTAATGAAGGTTAGACTTCAATTAACTTGGCCCTTAGTTCATGTTATCTGTGGCAACTATGTGCTTTACAAGCACACCCCCTTCAGTTCCACTGGCTGGTCCTAATTAAGGTGGATTTCTCCTTCTTCAGAGGCAAGTGGAACGTGTGCTTACCAACATCAGCAGGAAGACAGACATTTTGGCCTTTACCCTTTAAATAGCTCCACTGAAACAAGTCTGTCCTTCTATAGCAGCTTCTTAATTCTGCAAAGTTCATTGTTGCTTTCTGAAAATGAAAAATGCTGTCGTTTATAGTGTACTGCTATTAGTTTCTTACCCTTGCACCCTGGAGGCCAGGTTCACCAGGACGCCCAGGATCTCCCTGACCTCCTTTAGGACCAGAAGAACCTGCAGGACCACGCTCCCCTTGGGTACCCTAGAAAGATACCATTAGGCTACAAGTTAAGAGGTGAAACAGCAACTGTAAGGGAAGGTTAAATAAAACAGGTATCTTCTATTAGGTATCTATTTTTTTGCAAACAAGAGTTCCAAATAATTAATGCTTATTATTACTACTATTTTTTTGGAATTATTATTTAAAAATTGTCTCTTCAATTAAAAAAAAATATTTTGGGAATTTTAGAATCCCTGCATTTTTACCAAGTCAGGGATTTACAGAAACACTAGACCAATAAATATGTGAGTCAGTTTCCTGGAAGTGTTAAAAAAAGATAGGAAAGCCAAAGACAGATACGCACATCCGTTCAAGGGACAAGTCTAGGAAAAACAGTCCACACACAAAGAAAAGGCTTTCATACAGTTACCTGCTACAGAGCAATACATTAAGAAAAAAATAGTAGAACAGGTCAAATCTATCCATATTTCAGCAGGAGGGAGCATTAAGTCAGGGACAAGCAAGCAAAACTGAACATCACAGGAACTGAAAGTGATTTTTCCCAAATAGCTTTTAGCCTCAAAACATTCAAATCCCTTTTTGGCACCTATCAACTCCTTTTGATCCTGCTTCCAGTGATTTTGAGGACCTGCCTACTTGCCTAGAAGCACACATTTTTAAGGGAACTCTTTCTTTCTATGTATCTCCATGTATGAAAATTTAACAAATGATCCAATAAAAGATGGACACTTTAATTTCATTACCTTTGGTCCAGGCAAGCCATCAGAACCTGGAAAACCACGGTTACCAGGAGCACCCTAAGAAAAGCCATAGATATGGGATGATTATCTTAATTTTTACACACCTTATTGAAAATAAAGTACTAGATTTAGGTCTTGGGGTTTCAGTTCATTTCCTTACAAATTCCTTACTTCAATACTTTAAACTTGTCTTTTTTACCACTTGGAGTGGTAACAATGCCAGTGCTTCATTTACGCATGCTGAACAACTCCTTCTATGTGAACAGTCTTATTGAAAGCAAGGTGACAATTTGTACAGGATTAAGCAAGAAATCTGAGATTTGCCTGTCATATCTCCATCATTTATCCTACCATACTGAGGCACTGAATCCAGAAATGAAAGTATCCAGTATAAGAAGAAAAAAAAAGATAACTGTCCTAGGTTCAGCAGGAGTAGTCATTTTTCTCCTTCTTAGTAGCTGGTGCAGTGCTGTGGTTTTAACTTTCAGCCTGGGAACAACACTGATAACACTTAGTTGTTGCTAAGTGATGTTTACTCTGACCAAGGACTTTCTGAGTCTCATGCTCAGGAGAAAAAATGACTGCTACTGCTGAACCTAGGACATAGCAGCAGTGGTTTGTGTTTTACCTTAGTTACTGGACTGTTCTTATCTCAACCTGTGGGTTACACTCTTCCAGTTCTCCTCCCTATCTCTCCAGGAGCGGGAAGAGGAAGAAGGTGGGGAGTGACAGAGCGGCTGCGTGGTTCTGAGTTGCTGGCTGGGCTTAAACCATGACAAACGGTATGAAACTACTGTTAGGAAAATAGTTGGACTATACCCAGAATGAACCTGCGATAAAACTTGTGGTTAGCTCAACAGACATATTAATCCTTTGGATTGCTTACCCTCTCTCCAACAGGACCTGGTGGACCTACTGACCCTGGATCACCTCGAGGACCTCTTTTCCCTTCTTCACCTATAGGGCCAATGGGACCCTGAGCACCTTGTGGGCCCTAGCGAAAGTAAAATATTTTAAAAAGACAAAATTACTGTTACCTTACCAATCCTCAGGTACATTGAAAAGGACTGTCTTCTAAACATGATAAATATTTTTCCAAATAAAGGAGGAAAAAAAATAGGTTCTGGATTATTTAAAAAGTGCAGCTTTTCAGCATTAGTTTTTCTCTTTTACAATGTTTATAATTTTTCAGTAAGTGCACTTCAAATAAACTAAATCTGCAGTTCAGCTGTATAGCGCTTCTAAAGTCACCTACTTGGTCAGACACAACAATTTGTATTTACTATTCTCAAAAGGGCAAGCTGCAAAGGATCCAAAATTCAGTAAGACTCTAGTAGAAATTCTAACAGGAGAAGAGAGTCAGTGGAAAGGAAATCATTACTTTGTCTGTATGTTTCTGTCAGTTATTACATGATCATTCAACTGGTGAGAGAAAAACTAAATATTGGTTGACAAGTCAAACTGATTCTAATTCTGCAGAATCACTTTTCTTGCAAAATTCATATGATTACAGCATGGAATTAGCCATGCTCTCAAATAATCTTTCACAAATATTAGCTATGTGCTACACAGCTCTTCATACCATAAATGTATAAATATTCATATTATTTTAATGCATGAAGAAAATATAATTAATATATACATAACTGCATAAGTATAAATGTATTGAATACCAGTGTAAAATAAAAAAGGATGCTATTATTATGATTAGCATGCAGACCTGTGTGCTCTTAAATGTCCAAGATCACATGAATCCATTTCATAGGAGATTGGGAAATTGAAATACAGTCATTCTGAGTGTTACAGAAACCTCAGCAGATGCACTAAGTTTTTCCTGTCCTTGAGTCTTGTAAGGCCTATATTGAGTAGGCGATTTGTAACAACAAAGGATCTGCTTCACCAGTCACTTAGTACTGTCTAGTCAGGCTCACTTTGGTTTGTTCCACTATAATTACCCTCATGATTACGAGCATCAGAAGTGTCTTGAAAAATTTAAGAATCTATAAAATATTCATACCAGCCTTTGTGATTTCTTTTCATCTTATACAATGAAGACTTACAGGTTCACCTTTAGGTCCTGCTTCTCCCTTGAAACCTGGGACACCTGGGTCTCCCTGAAAACACACAAATAACATCCATAAGATTAAAAGGCTGCATAGATTTTTTTGATTTTGTATTATGCTATGAAACAGAAAAACATTTTCTAGTTTAGTGACTAGCTGTAGGCACTATAACAGATGCTTATAATGTTTTGTCTTTCCCCCTTAGTGTGCTTATTTATATATGTATATATTTGTTATCAAAACACACTTAAATTTGACAATTCCAGGAGATAACAGTTACTGTTTGTACAAGATTATACAGACACTCTTTTTTCTTAGACCTTTAAGAAAGCAATCCCATATTTTGGGCACACAGAAGATTCACAAGATCCGATTTTGGCATACTCACTAGCAAGCTATTGATTTATTTAAAGGAACTCTGTTAATTGTAGAATCACAGTATGGTTTGCGACTGGGTTGGAAGGGAAGTTAAAGATCACCCAGTTCCAGCTGCCATGGGCAGGGACACCTTATAGACCAGGTTGTAAAGCCCTGTCCAGCCTGGCCTTGAATGCTTCTAGGGATGGTGCAGCCACAGCTTCTCTGGGCAACAACACCACCCTCACAGTAAAGAATTTCTTCCTTACAATTAAATCTACAGTTTAAAGCCATCTCCCTTGCCTTATCCCTACCTTATCCCCACCTTGCCTTGTTTCCCCACCCTTGTAAAAAGTCCCTCTCCATATATATATAGGTCTCCCCAGAGCCTTCTCTTAGGCTGAAGAAGCCTTTACAGGAGAGGTCCTCCAGCCCCCTGTTCAACTTCACGGCCCTCCTCTGGACTCCCTCCAACAGGTCCATGTCCCTCTTGTGCTGGGGACCCCAGAGCTGGACACAGTACTCAGGATTGTGCCTCACGAGAGCCAAGCAGACAGGGAGAATCACCTCCTTCAACTGCTGGCCATTCATCCTGATGCAGCTCAGGATACAGGTCACTAGTTTCATAGACTGACACATTTGCAAGACATGACAATTTCGACAAAGACATCATTACCGGCTGGCCTCGAATACCCGTTGGACCAGTACTGCCTTGTGGTCCTGGGGAACTGGACCTGATAAACCAAGGGGGCCTCCAGTCCCTGTAGATCCACAGATAGAAAGAAAAGCAACTACAGTAAGGAAACATAATAAAAACAAGAAAATAAAGTGAATACACTTACATGATTTCTGGTGGTAAGATTACTTACAGTAGGGCCCTTAGCACCTGGGGAACCATCTGTCCCTTCAGTACCCTACAGATAACATACCAATCATTAAAATTAATTCTAATGAGAAGGATATTGATAACAAAAGCAGATGATAATTATTTTATCCACTTTGACCAATAAAGTCTGGTCTCATAAGACATTAAATTAAATAAATACAGTAACATATATGATCTACTTGTGTAAATGCCAATTGGAGTAACAATGCAAGCAAGTTAATGTGATTCTTAATCTTTAAGATCTTAAGTTTAAGATTTAAGAAAGTATTTCTAGGATTGAGACTATATAAAGCTGTGTACCTTCAGTTTTCCAAGTTGTTTTAATTAATCAATGAAAAGTTATTTTCAACAGCACAAAACAAACGAATGGCCTTTCCATTCCTGAGAAAAAAGTAATTTGAGTACTTCTATGAAGTTGATGGTGCAGCCACACAAACTAAGCTTCTCTTACAGGAAGACCTTGCGATCCAGCTGGGCCCTGTGGACCTGTGTTCACCTCTTTGTCCTTGTCTACGAGGTCCTGTTGGACCACCCTAGATTTCATAGAATTTATTCTGCTTATATGCTATGAAGTAAATAAGGAGGAATACTGATTTTATAAAAAAAATTCAGAATTTTCAATCCTTACACAAACTTTTATGTGAATGTAAACTTTAAAAGCCATTCCCCTTATTTACTTATAGCCTACTTTGTAGAGCAGAATAATTGCTTATGTCCCCACCTTGCCTTGCTTCAAGGACAAAGAGGTGAAACAGGTCCACACCCAGCTGGATCGCAAGGTCTTCCTGTAAGTACATTAAACTGAGCCTCTCAGTGCTTAGTTTGTGCATGTTGCTTGTTTGTGAGGAGTTCTAATACCCAACTTCATAGACATTGGTTTGTACTCAAATTACTTTTTTCTCAGGAATGGAAAGGTCTCATTCGTTTGTTTTGTGCTTATTTTGTTGAAAATAACTTTTCATTGATTAATTAAAACAACTTGGAAAACTGAAGCTTTATATAGTCTCAATCCTAAAGTACTTTAAATCTTAAACTTAAGATCTTAAAGATTAAGAATCACATTAACTTGCTTGCATTGTTACTCCAATTGGCATTTACACAAGTAGATCATATATGTTACTGTATTTATTTAATTTAATGTCTTATGAGACCAGACTTTATTGGTCAAAGTGGATAAAATAATTATCATCTGCTTTTGTTATCAATATCCTTCTCATTAGAATTAATTTTAATGATTGGTATGTTATCTATAGGGTACTGAAGGGACAGATGGTTCCCCAGGTGCTAAGGGCCCTACTGTAAGTAATCTTACCACCTATTGAAGAAATCATGTAAGTGTATTCACTTTATTTTCTTGTTTTTATTATGTTTCCTTACTGTAGTTGCTTTTGTTTGTATCTGTAGGGATCTCCAGGGACTGGAGGCCCCCTTGGTTTATCAGGTCCACCTGGTTCCCAGGACCACAAGGCAGTACTGGTCCAACGGGTGGGCCAGCCGGTAATGATGTCTTTGTCGAAATTGTCATGTCTTGCAAATGTGTCAGTCTATGAAACTAAAACAGTGACCTGTATCCTGAGCTGCATCAGGATGAGAGTGGCCAGCAGGTTGAAGGAGGTGATTCTCCCTGTCTGCTTGGCTCTCGTGAGGCACAATCCTGAGTACTGTGTCCAGCTCTGGGGTCCCCAGCACAAGAGGGACATGGACCTGTTGGAGGGAGTCCAGAGGAGGGCCGTGAAGTTGAACAGGGGGCTGGAGGACCTCTCCTGTGAAGACAGACTGAGTTGGGCTTCTTCAGCCTGGAGAAGAGAAGGCTCTGGGGAGACCTATAGCTGACCTAAAGGGGGCCAACAAGAAATATGGAGAGGGACTTTTTACAAGGGTGGGGATAAGGCAAGGCAAGGTGGGGATAAGGTAGGGATAAGGCAAGGGGAGATGGCTTTAAACTGAAAAAGGGTAGATTTAGATTAGATATAAGGAAGAAATTCTTTACTGTGAGGGTGGTGAGACACTAGAACATGTTGCCCAGAGAAGCTGTGGCTGCACCATCCCTAGAAGCATTCAAGGCCAGGCTGGACAGGGCTTTGAGCAACCTGGTCTAGTGGAAGGTGTCCCTGCCCATGGCAGGGGGCTGGAACTGGGTGATCTTTAACTTCCCTTCCAACCCAGTCGCAAACCATACTGTGATTCTACAATTAACAGTGGAGTTCCTTTAAATAAATCAATAGCTTGCTAGTGAGTATGCCAAAATCGGATCTTGTGAATCTTCTGTGTGCCCAAAATACTGGGATTGCTTTCTTAAAGGTCTAAGAAAAAAAGAGTGTCTGTATAATCTTGTACAAACAGTAACTGTTATCTCCTGGAATTGTCAAATTTAAGTGTGTTTTGATAACAAATATATACATATATAAATAAGCACACTAAGGGGAAAGACAAAACATTATAAGCATCTGTTATAGTGCCTACAGCTAGTCACTAAACTAGAAAATGTTTTTCTGTTTCATAGCATAATACAAAATGGTCAAAAAAATCTATGCAGCCTTTTAATCTTATGGATGTTATTTGTGTGTTTTCAGGGAGACCCAGGTGTCCCAGGTTTCAAGGGAGAAGCAGGACCTAAAGGTGAACCTGTAAGTCTTCATTGTATAAGATGAAAAGAAATCACAAAGGCTGGTATGAAATATTTTATAGATTCTTAAATTTTTCAAGACACTTCTGATGCTCGTAATCATGAGGGTAATTATAGTGGAACAAACCAAAGTGAGCCTGACTAGACAGTACTAAGTGACTGGTGAAGCAGATCCTTTGTTGTTACAAATCGCCTACTCAATATAGGCCTTACAAGACTCAAGGACAGGAAAAACTTAGTGCATCTGCTGAGGTTTCTGTAACACTCAGAATGACTGTATTTCAATTTCCCAATCTCCTATGAAATGGATTCATGTGATCTTGGACATTTAAGAGCACACAGGTCTGCATGCTAATCATAATAATAGCATCCTTTTTTATTTTACACTGGTATTCAATACATTTATACTTATGCAGTTATGTATATATTAATTATATTTTCTTCATGCATTAAAATAATATGAATATTTATACATTTATGGTATGAAGAGCTGTGTAGCACATAGCTAATATTTGTGAAAGATTATTTGAGAGCATGGCTAATTCCATGCTGTAATCATATGAATTTTGCAAAGAAAAGTGATTCTGCAGAATTAGAATCAGTTTGACTTGTCAACCAATATTTAGTTTTTCTCTCTCACCAGTTGAATGATCATGTAATAACTGACAGAAACATACAGACAAAGTAATGATTTCCTTTCCACTGACTCTCTCTCCTGTTAGAATTTCTACTAGAGTCTTACTGAATTTTGGATCCTTTTGCAGCTTGCCCTTTTGAGAATAGTAAATACAAATTGTTGTGTCTGACCAAGTAGGTGACTTTAGAAGCGCTATACAGCTGAACTGCAGATTTAGTTTATTTGAAGTGCACTTACTGAAAAATTATAAACATTGTAAAAGAGAAAAACTAATGCTGAAAAGCTGCACTTTTTAAATAATCCAGAACCTATTTTTTTTCCTCCTTTATTTGGAAAAATATTTATCATGTTTAGAAGACAGTCCTTTTCAATGTACCTGAGGATTGGTAAGGTAACAGTAATTTTGTCTTTTTAAAATATTTTACTTTCGCTAGGGCCCACAAGGTGCTCAGGGTCCCATTGGCCCTATAGGTGAAGAAGGGAAAAGAGGTCCTCGAGGTGATCCAGGGTCAGTAGGTCCACCAGGTCCTGTTGGAGAGAGGGTAAGCAATCCAAAGGATTAATATGTCTGTTGAGCTAACCACAAGTTTTATCGCAGGTTCATTCTGGGTATAGTCCAACTATTTTCCTAACAGTAGTTTCATACCGTTTGTCATGGTTTAAGCCCAGCCAGCAACTCAGAACCACGCAGCCGCTCTGTCACTCCCCACCTTCTTCCTCTTCCCGCTCCTGGAGAGATAGGGAGGAGAACTGGAAGAGTGTAACCCACAGGTTGAGATAAGAACAGTCCAGTAACTAAGGTAAAACACAAACCACTGCTGCTATGTCCTAGGTTCAGCAGTAGCAGTCATTTTTTTCTCCTGAGCATGAGACTCAGAAAGTCCTTGGTCAGAGTAAACATCACTTCAACAACTAAGTGTTATCAGTGTTGTTCCCAGGCTGAAAGTTAAAACCACAGCTCTGCACCTGCTACTAAGAAGGAGAAAAATGACTACTCCTGCTGAACCTAGGACAGTTATCTTTTTTTTTCTTCTTATACTGGATACTTTCATTTCTGGATTCAGTGCCTCAGTATGGTAGGATAAATGATGGAGATATGACAGGCAAATCTCAGATTTCTTGCTTAATCCTGTACAAATTGTCACCTTGCTTTCAATAAGACTGTTCACATAGAAGGAGTTGTTCAGCATGCGTAAATGAAGCACTGGCATTGTTACCACTCCAAGTGGTAAAAAAGACAAGTTTAAAGTATTGAAGTAAGGAATTTGTAAGGAAATGAACTGAAACCCCAAGACCTAAATCTAGTACTTTATTTTCAATAAGGTGTGTAAAAATTAAGATAATCATCCCATATCTATGGCTTTTCTTAGGGTGCTCCTGGTAACCGTGGTTTTCCAGGTTCTGATGGCTTGCCTGGACCAAAGGTAATGAAATTAAAGTGTCCATCTTTTATTGGATCATTTGTTAAATTTTCATACATGGAGATACATAGAAAGAAAGAGTTCCCTTAAAAATGTGTGCTTCTAGGCAAGTAGGCAGGTCCTCAAAATCACTGGAAGCAGGATCAAAAGGAGTTGATAGGTGCCAAAAAGGGATTTGAATGTTTTGAGGCTAAAAGCTATTTGGGAAAAATCACTTTCAGTTCCTGTGATGTTCAGTTTTGC
>NW_026913839.1:0-4174 GCF_034315485.1 Pezoporus occidentalis | reverse complement strand
CCGCGCAGGCAACCGACACCCCAGACTTAAGCCCCACAAATGGCACCTTTTCATCCTGGCATTTAACTCCCAGGCACTACCTTCACGGCAGACGCCAGCCATGCTGAGACCTTGAAGTTCCTCTTCATCATCTGCAGAAACAAACCAAAACCAGGGAACAGCACAAACCCCTTACCTCCTCACAGCCCTCCAACATTGGCACCTTTACCTCGCCTGAGTTGTCTGCAGCACCTGAAACACCAAGGGAAACAGATAAACCCTGAGAGAAGGTTCAAAGTAACACCCTCCCCTCACCAAGTCCCCACTCCCTCTCCCATCACTCTGCTACTCCTGCGCTGGACTTTGCACGCCTTCCCTTCTCTTCTTTGAGCCCGGGCACCGCCTGCAGAACACAACATGAAGAGCTGGTTTTCATTTCACAAGAACCACAAGACGCTCCACCAATTGCCGCTTCAGTCTGCCAAGCAGAACTCACCGAGTCCAGGACAGCTCTGGGGCACCCAGCTCGCTTCGCACCTCCAAATTCAAAACACACAGCAAGTCATCATCCCACCAGGACAATAAACTGGAATTTGCTTCTGACACCACAGATTGACTCACCTGCTTCCATCACTCGGCTCAACCCTCCTCCATCAGCCTCTCACAGGTGGCTAACCATCTCACCATCTGCAAGAGCAACCAGGCCTTATTCACAGCAATGCCAAGCAAAAGCTTATTCTGCCTCTAAGGCTCAGCCCAAGCTCACACTGACACTTGGGTTGTCTGAATATGAGTCTGTGTATGCCTGTCAATCTCAACCCAGACCCTCACACCCTCTGGCTCAGACACTAACTCTACATAGACTATCCCACCCACTCCCAAGCAGGCTCTCTGGGCCTGCGTCATTAATTACAAGCTTATTCTCAGACCTCTTTCTCTCCATTCACACAGCTCATCGAGAGGAGAGAACTACACCGTGATTAGAAAACCCCACCACATACGTTCCACAGTTCAAGAAATCTATCTGACAGAAAACCAGAGACAAGCAGAAAACTCACAGCTAGCTTATTAATACAAAAAAAAAAAACTATAGAGATAGCAAAGCATGCTTCTCACGGTTCCTTATCTTACCAAGCCCAAGGACCCTAGGAAGACCATCAGCAAACCAGCTCCGACAAGCGTCATGGCAGTGCGAGGTGGCAGGCCCAACCTTAGCGGGCGTCCCCGCGCAGGCAACCTTCACCTGCCTGGCATGAGCTTCTGCCTCCCTCACACAGCACGAGGCTCGGGCTTTCATACTCACAAAAACGCGCGCTCATTGCTACGCAGGGGGCCAGCCCACGTCGCAAGAAGCGGCCAACCGCATCTAGGAAGGTCTCCCAGGGTCAGGACTTCTCCAGGCAGTTCTAAAGCACAACTCTCTGGCTAGGAACCAAAGCTGGACCTCGCCTGAAGCAGCCACAGCACAACTCTCTGCCAGGAGCCAAAGGCAACAAACACTACTTTCCCACCCTTGCCTGGTTCACCAAGGACCGTTACCTACTGCCCCTGACACGACACCCCAGACTTAAGCCCCACAAATGGCACCTTTTCATCCTGGCATTTAACTCCCAGGCACTACCTTCACTAAAACTGACCATTCCCCTCCCAGCCACCTACAAGCGTCTTCTCAGACATTCTGGATCAAACACTACATTGGAACGATACATCTCAAACACCTTCCTGCCATTCTGACGCTGTCTCCCACCCCCTCGCCTCCTAAAGCGGTCCCTCTACTTAGCTTGCATAGTTCCATGCGTCTCGAAGCAACCTCACTGCTCACAACTCCCACGGCAGACGCCAGCCATGCTGCAGACCTTGACAAGTTCCTCTTCATCATCTGCAGAAACAAACCAAAACCAGGGAACAGCCTGTGGTGGCCCTCATCTCCACCACCCCAGCCATCCCGCCCGGCCTGTTCCTTACCAAACCTCGGCCTCCTCCAAAGCTCCTCAACACTGCGCTTGCCTGTCCCAAAGCCATTCCACAGAGTGACCTGGGCTCTCTCCTGCCCTCCGTGCTCTAGGAGTGCAACAGAAGACAATGACCATGGTTCTTGCAAAAGTGACCGACCCCACAATCCTTCTTCTTACCTCCCTCACTCAACTCAAGCACTCATCCTACTCCAAAGATCCACGGCAAGACCTGCAATACCACCCCAACCCCAGACAACCCCAACCTTACCTTACTCAGACCTAAACTGCCCCTCAGCACCAACCTTCTAATTTACTCATCATCTCAACCTCCTCTCGCTCCCCCGCCCAAGGTCTTTAAGCTCTCACTCAACACCTCCCACTCCAACCACCATGCCCTAAGTTCCTCACAACCACCGGCCTGTTCCCTCCCCCCCTCCCCCTTCCTCCCCAAACCCAAACTGGGCCCCCATCCGCTCCGCCTGTCTGGGGGCTACTTGCCCCAACCACCCACCTCTCTCCCCTCATCAACCAACCAAAGACACCACTCTCAAAATACAAAAAACCATTTCTCCTAACTGCACCCCCCTTCCCCTAACCCAACACATTACCCAGTTCCAAACCCCAAACAACCCAACTACCCCTCCCCCCCCTCCCTCCTTTACCCGCCGGACACCTTTTTGCCCACAACACATCTTCTTCACCCAAGACTCCCCACGCTTTACAGCCCCAGCCAAACCGGCCTCCCCCAAAACAAACACAGCCCCATCACAGACTACGGAATCTCCCCTCGCTCCACCCTCAACCCCATTCACATGCAACAACACCACAGGCTTAACAAAAGCTATCTCTCAGCCCAGCTCCTCCCTTTGGTCTGAAATCGCTTATCCACCCAGACCCCACACCCTCTGGCTCAGAACAACTCGACATAGACTATCCCACCACTCCCAAGCAGGCTCTCTGGCGCTCTTAATTACAAGCTTATTCTCACCTCTTTCCCCATTCACACAGCTCACGAAAACACCCCCATAAAACCCCCCTAGGTCCAGCTTTTTAAAAACTATCTGACAGAAAACCAGAGACACCAAAAGCTTTATTAATAAAAACCAACAAGATCAAAGCAGCTTCAATCTTCTTACAAACCAAGCAGCCAAAAAAGGCAACACAAAAAATATGCAGGCAGGAAGCACCTTGCGGCCCTCCTTGCACCCAGCCCGGACCTCTGCAAACCTCGCCCACCGGGAGGCCGCCAACCAAGCGGGCGCCCCCCGGGCAAGCCCACCCGAGGGCCCCCCAAAAACCCGAGGCTCGGGTTTAACCACAACCCGCGCTACCAGCAGGGCCAGCCCGGCAGACGGCCAACCCACAGGATTCTCAGGGCAACCCACCCACCCTTGCCTGGTCCAAGGACCTTACCTCTCCCCTACAACACCCCAGACTTACCCCACAAAGGCTTTACCATTTCACTCCCGGCCTTCACAAGAACACCTTCCCCTCCGCCCCCCAAATCTTCCAAATTTTCACCGCATTAACACCAACACCTACCTTCCCAAACCTCCCCCCCCCGCCCCCAAACGCCTCTCAGCTGGGAATTCCCATGTCATCGAAACCATTTCTGCCATCACGCAGCCCCAGCCCTGGACCTCAGCCTCCTCTTCATCCGCCAAAACCAACCAAACCTCCCCTCACCCCACCGCCCAGCCCAAAACCTTCCTCTCAACCTGCAAACACCAACCCAACCCCCGTGCCTCTCCAACCACCAACCCCGGCTGTTGCCACCACCCTTCCAAGAAACCTTTGCCTACCAACCCCCACAAGTCCCTTCCTCCCCCCCTCAGGATGCAACAGAACCAACCGGTAACTCAAATACCAAACACAAACTACACCTCAACTCAACTAAACCACCCCCTCCAAGACCCGCAACACCGCAAACAACCAAACCCAACTGTTCCCCCAAACCCAAAAACAAACCCTCCCAAGGCCCCGAACATTCCCTTCACCTCCTTGCCCCCCCTCCACACGGAAGTTTCCCGATTCTAATCACCCCCCCCGCAAACACCTAAAACCGTTCCCCCGGGACACGCCCCCCTCCTTCATTCCCAGCACACTCACCACCAGACAGCTTGACCCGAACCCAACCACAAAGGCAACCCACAAAACGGTCCTCCCCACACTCGTTTCCACCCATCCATCAACTACATCACCATCCACGGGACCAACTGACTCTCAACAAGGTTTTCTCC
>NW_026913838.1:0-7100 GCF_034315485.1 Pezoporus occidentalis | reverse complement strand
GTCTCTTTTTTCAACCAAAAAAATCCATTTGAATCCTTCCCTGGTCCTTTCGCGCCAGCAGCCAAAAGTATGTACAGGCCTGTTCCCACAGCAGAAGAACCAGCAGGGAAAGCTAGTGCTGGGCCTCTTCAGCACACAGGCTGCTTTGCAACGGTGTCACCATCATTGCAGTCTCTCCTCGGTTTCATACCTAAAACTCCATTTGAATCCAAAGCTCTCTGCTGGCAGCAACACAGTCAGCACTGAAAGAACAGTGGCATCTGCTCCCACAGCAGAAGAACCAGCAGGGAAAGCTAGTGCTGGGCCTCTTCAGCACACAGGCTGCTTTGCAACGGTGTCACCATCATTGCAGTCTCTCCTCGGTTTCATACCTAAAACTCCATTTGAATCCAAATTCTCAGCTGCTCACTCTCAGCTGCAGGCAGCACAGTGAGTACAGCACGAACGTTTGGCCTCTGCTCCCACAGCAGAAGAGCCAGGATTGAAAGCTTGTGCTGGACCTGTTCAGCACACAATCACCTTTACATTGGTGCATCCATCGTTGCTTTCACTGCTCCCTTTCATACAGGAAAAGCATTTGAATGGAATCAGTTCAGAGCCTGCTCTCTGCTGCGCAGCAACACAGTCAGCACAGAAAGAACAGTGGCATCTGCTCCCACAGCAGAAGAACCAGCAGGGAAAGCTAGTGCTGGGCCTCTTCAGCACACAGGCTGCTTTGCAACGGTGTCACCATCATTGCAGTCTCTCCTCGGTTTCATACCTAAAAGTCCATTTGAATCCAAATTCTCAGCTGGTCGCTTTCAGCTGCCCAGCAGCACAGTGATTACAGCACGAACGTTTGGCTTCTGCTCCCACAGCAGAAGAGCCAGGAGGGAAAGCTTGTGCTGGACCTGTTCAGCACACAATCACCTTTACATTGGTGCATCCATCGTTGCTTTCACTGCTCCCTTTCATACAGGAAAAGCATTTGAATGGAATCAGTTCAGAGCCTGCTCTCTGCTGGCAGCAACACAGTCAGCACAGAAAGAACAGTGGCATCTGCTCCCACAGCAGAAGAACCAGCAGGGAAAGCTAGTGCTGGGCCCCTTCAGCACACAGGCTGCTTTGCAACGGTGTCACCATCATTGCAGTCTCTCCTCGGTTTCATACCTAAAAGTCCATTTGAATCCAAATTCTCAGCTGGTCTCTCTCAGCTGCAGGCAGCACAGTGAGTACAGCACGAACGTTTGGCCTCTGCTCCCACAGCAGAAGTGTCAGGATTGAAAGCTGGTGCTGGACCTGTTCAGCACACAATCACCTTTACATTGGTGCATCCATCGTTGCTTTCACTGCTCCCTTTCATACAGGAAAAGCATTTGAATGGAATCAGTTCAGAGCCTGCTCTCTGCTGGCAGCAACACAGTCAGCACAGAATGAACAGTGGCATCTGCTCCCACAGCAGAAGAACCAGCAGGGAAAGCTAGTGCTGGGCCTCTTCAGCACACAGGCTGCTTTGCAACGGTGTCACCATCATTGCAGCCTCTCCTCGGTTTCATACCTAAAAGTCCATTTGAATCCAAATTCTCAGCAGGTCGCTTTCAGTTGCCCAGCAGCACAGTGAGTACAGCACGAACGTTTGGCTTCTCCTCCCACAGCAGAAGAGCCAGGATTGAAAGCTGGTGCTGGACCTGTTCAGCACACAATCACCTTTACATTGGTGCATCCATCGTTGCTTTCACTGCTCCCTTTCATACAGGAAAAGCATTTGAATGGAATCAGTTCAGAGCCTGCTCTCTGCTGCGCAGCAACACAGTCAGCACAGAATGAACAGTGGCATCTGCTCCCACAGCAGAAGAACCAGCAGGGAAAGCTAGTGCTGGGCCTCTTCAGCACACAGGCTGCTTTGCAACGGTGTCACCATCATTGCAGTCTCTCCTCGGTTTCATACCTAAAACTCCATTTGAATCCAAATTCTCAGCTGGTCGCTCTCAGCTGCAGGCAGCACAGTGAGTACAGCACGAACGTTTGGCCTCTGCTCCCACAGCAGAAGTGTCAGGATTGAAAGCTGGTGCTGGACCTGTTCAGCACACAATCACCTTTACATCGGTGCATCCATCGTTGCTTTCACTGCTCCCTTTCATACAGGAAAAGCATTTGAATGGAATCAGTTCAGAGCCTGCTCTCTGCTGGCAGCAACACAGTCAGCACAGAATGAACAGTGGCATCTGCTCCCACAGCAGAAGAACCAGCAGGGAAAGCTGGTGCTGGGCCTCTTCAGCACACAGGCTGCTTTGCAACGGTGTCACCATCATTGCAGTCTCTCCTCGGTTTCATACCTAAAAGTCCATTTGAATCCAAATTCTCAGCTGGTTGCTTTCAGCTGCCCAGCAGCCCAGTGAGTACAGCACGAACGTTTGGCCTCTGCTCCCACAGCAGAAGAGCCAGGAGGGAAAGCTGGTGTTGGACCTGTTCAGCACACAGTCACTTTTACATTGGTGCATCCATCGTTGCTTTCACTGCTCCCTTTCATACAGGAAAAGCATTTGAATGGAATCAGTCCAGAGCCTGCTCTCTGCTGGCAGCAACACAGTCAGCACAGAAAGAACAGTGGCATCTGCTCCCACAGCAGAAGAACCAGCAGGGAAAGCTAGTGCTGGGCCTCTTCAGCACACAGGCTGCTTTGCAACGGTGTCACCATCATTGCAGTCTCTCCTCGGTTTCATACCTAAAACTCCATTTGAATCCAAATTCTCAGCCGGTCTCTCTCAGCTGCAGGCAGCACAGTGAATACAGCACGAACGTTTGGCCTCTGCTCCCACAGCAGAAGAGCCAGGAGGGAAAGCTGGTGCTGGACCTGTTCAGCACACAATCACCTTTACATTGGTGCATCCATCGTTGCTTTCACTGCTCACTTTCATACAGGAAAAGGATTTGAATGGAATCAGTTCAGAGCCTGCTCTCTGCTGCGCAGCAACACAGTCAGCAGAATGAACAGTGGCATCTGCTCCCACAGCAGAAGAACCAGCAGGGAAAGCTAGTGCTGGGCCTCTTCAGCACACAGGCTGCTTTGCAACGGTGTCACCATCATTGCAGTCTCTCCTCGGTTTCATACCTAAAACTCCATTTGAATCCAAATTCTCAGCTGGTCTCTCTCAGCTGCAGGCAGCACAGTGAGTACAGCACGAACGTTTGGCCTCTGCTCCCACAGCAGAAGAGCCAGGAGGGAAAGCTGGTGCTGGACCTGTTCAGCACACAATCACCTTTACATTGGTGCATCCATCGTTGCTTTCACTGCTCCCTTTCATACAGGAAAAGCATTTGAATGGAATCAGTTCAGAGCCTGCTCTCTGCTGCGCAGCAACACAGTCAGCGCAGAATGAACAGTGGCATCTGCTCCCACAGCAGAAGAACCAG
Source organism: Pezoporus occidentalis (assembly GCF_034315485.1). NCBI lineage: Eukaryota > Metazoa > Chordata > Aves > Psittaciformes > Psittacidae > Pezoporus > Pezoporus occidentalis. The sequence continues at coordinate 3,707 of NW_026913838.1, read as the reverse complement.
CAGGGAAAGCTAGTGCTGGGCCTCTTCAGCACACAGGCTGCTTTGCAACGGTGTCACCATCATTGCAGTCTCTCCTCGGTTTCATACCTAAAAGTCCATTTGAATCCAAATTCTCAGCTGGTCGCTCTCAGCTGCAGGCAGCACAGTGAGTACAGCACGAACGTTTGGCCTCTGCTCCCACAGCAGAAGAGTCAGGAGGGAAAGCTGGTGCTGGACCTGTTCAGCACACAATCACCTTTACATTGGTGCATCCATCGTTGCTTTCACTGCTCCCTTTCATACAGGAAAAGCATTTGAATGGAATCAGTTCAGAGCCTGCTCTCTGCTGGCAGCAACACAGTCAGCACAGAAAGAACAGTGGCATCTGCTCCCACAGCAGAAGAACCAGCAGGGAAAGCTAGTGCTGGGCCTCTTCAGCACACAGGCTGCTTTGCAACGGTGTCACCATCATTGCAGTCTCTCCTCGGTTTCATACCTAAAAGTCCATTTGAATCCAAATTCTCAGCTGGTTGCTTTCAGCTGCCCAGCAGCCCAGTGAGTACAGCACGAACGTTTGGCCTCTGCTCCCACAGCAGAAGAGCCAGGAGGGAAAGCTGGTGTTGGACCTGTTCAGCACACAGTCACTTTTACATCGGTGCATCCATCGTTGCTTTCACTGCTCCCTTTCATACAGGAAAAGCATTTGAATGGAATCAGTCCAGAGCCTGCTCTCTGCTGCGCAGCAACACAGTCAGCGCAGAATGAACAGTGGCATCTGCTCCCACAGCAGAAGAACCAGCAGGGAAAGCTAGTGCTGGGCTGTAGAGAGCCTGACAGCAGAATGGCTGCAGGACAAAGGCCACGAGACTGTGCAACTAGTCAAGATCTAGGCCGAAGGACACAGCAACCGTGTGGTTAATGGTTGCTCAAAAGACAGGATATACATCCTGCTGATGTGGCCAAACGTTCATGCTGATGTGGCATATTGCAAAAGGCTAGCAGAGCTGAAAGCAGAAGTGGTGGTGGTCGCCTAAGGAACCTTTGCGTCAAACGTATCTAAGCCAATAAGCTTGTGTATCCTTGCATATATGTGTACCTGATTATGTGATCTATAAATATAGATGTATTGTGATCAATAAACGAGACTTGCTGACCATGAGAGCATGAGGCTTGTCTTCCGCGACTCCAACAATGGGCCTCTTCAGCACACAGGCTGCTTTGCAACGGTGCCACCATCATTGCAGTCTCTCCTCGGTTTCATACCTAAAAGTCCATTTGAATCCAAATTCTCAGCTGGTCGCTTTCAGCTGCCCAACAGCCCAGTGAGTACAGCAAGAACGTTTGGCCTCTGCTCCCACAGCAGAAGAGCCAGGATTGAAAGCTTGTGCTGGACCTGTTCAGCACACAATCACCTTTACATTGGTGCATCCATCGTTGCTTTCACTGCTCCCTTTCATACAGGAAAAGCATTTGAATGGAATCAGTCCAGAGCCTGCTCTCTGCTGGCAGCAACACAGCACAGAAAGAACAGTGGCATCTGCTCCCACAGCAGAAGAACCAGCAGGGAAAGCTAGTGCTGGGCCTCTTCAGCACACAGGCTGCTTTGCAACGGTGTCACCATCATTGCAGTCTCTCCTCGGTTTCATACCTAAAAGTCCATTTGAATCCAAATTCTCAGCTGGTCTCTCTCAGCTGCAGGCAGCACAGTGAGTACAGCACGAACGTTTGGCCTCTGCTCCCACAGCAGAAGAGCCAGGAGGGAAAGCTGGTGCTGGACCTGTTCAGCACACAATCACCTTTCCATTGGTGCATCCATCGTTGCTTTCACTGCTCCCTTTCATACAGGAAAAGCATTTGAATGGAATCAGTTCAGAGCCTGCTCTCTGCTGCGCAGCAACACAGTCAGCGCAGAATGAACAGTGGCATCTGCTCCCACAGCAGAAGAACCAGCAGGGAAAGCTAATGCTGGGCCTCTTCAGCACACAGGCTGCTTTGCAACGGTGTCACCATCATTGCAGTCTCTCCTCGGTTTCATACCTAAAACTCCATTTGAATCCAAATTCTCAGCTGGTCGCTCTCAGCTGCAGGCAGCACAGTGAGTACAGCACGAACGTTTGGCCTCTGCTCCCACAGCAGAAGTGTCAGGATTGAAAGCTGGTGCTGGACCTGTTCAGCACACAATCACCTTTACATTGGTGCATCCATCGTTGCTTTCACTGCTCCCTTTCATACAGGAAAAGCATTTGAATGGAATCAGTTCAGAGCCTGCTCTCTGCTGGCAGCAACACAGTCAGCGCAGAATGAACAGTGGCATCTGCTCCCACAGCAGAAGAACCAGCAGGGAAAGCTAATACTGGGCCTCTTCAGCACACAGGCTGCTTTGCAACGGTGTCACCATCATTGCAGTCTCTCCTCGGTTTCATACCTAAAAGTCCATTTGAATCCAAATTCTCAGGTGGTCTCTCTCAGCTGCAGGCAGCACAGTGAGTACAGCACGAACGTTTGGCCTCTGCTCCCACAGCAGAAGAGCCAGGAGGGAAAGCTGGTGCTGGACCTGTTCAGCACACAATCACCTTTACATTGGTGCATCCATCGTTGCTTTCACTGCTCACTTTCATACAGGAAAAGCATTTGAATGGAATCAGTTCAGAGCCTGCTCTCTGCTGCGCAGCAACACAGTCAGCACAGAATGAACAGTGGCATCTGCTCCCACAGCAGAAGAACCAGCAGGGAAAGCTAGTGCTGGGCCTCTTCAGCACACAGGCTGCTTTGCAACGGTGTCACCATCATTGCAGTCTCTCCTCGGTTTCATACCTAAAAGTCCATTTGAATCCAAATTCTCAGCTGGTCTCTCTCAGCTGCAGGCAGCACAGTGAGTACAGCACGAACGTTTGGCCTCTGCTTCCACAGCAGAAGAGCCAGGAGGGAAAGCTGGTGCTGGACCTGTTCAGCACACAATCACCTTTACATTGGTGCATCCATCGTTGCTTTCACTGCTCCCTTTCATACAGGAAAAGCATTTGAATGGAATCAGTTCAGAGCCTGCTCTCTGCTGGCAGCAACACAGTCAGCACAGAAAGAACAGTGGCATCTGCTCCCACAGCAGAAGAACCAGCAGGGAAAGCTGGTGCTGGGCCTCTTCAGCACACAGGCTGCTTTGCAACGGTGTCACCATCTTTGCAGTCTCTCCTCGGTTTCATACCTAAAACTCCATTTGAATCCAAATTCTCAGCTGGTCGCTTTCAGCTGCCCAGCAGCCCAGTGAGTACAGCACGAACGTTTGGCCTCTGCTCCCACAGCAGAAGAGCCAGGAGGGAAAGCTGGTGTTGGACCTGTTCAGCACACAGTCACTTTTACATCGGTGCATCCATCGTTGCTTTCACTGCTCCCTTTCATACAGGAAAAGCATTTGAATGGAATCAGTCCAGAGCCTGCTCTCTGCTGCGCAGCAACACAGTCAGCGCAGAATGAACAGTGGCATCTGCTCCCACAGCAGAAGAACCAGCAGGGAAAGCTAGTGCTGGGCTGTAGAGAGCCTGACAGCAGAATGGCTGCAGGACAAAGGCAACGAGACTGTGCAACTAGTCAAGATCTAGGCCGAAGGACGCAGCAACCGTGTGGTTAATGGTTGCTCAAAAGACAGGATATACATCCTGCTGATGTGGCCAAACGTTCATGCTGATGTGGCATATTGCAAAAGGCTAGCAGAGCTGAAAGCAGAAGTGGTG
>NW_026913837.1:0-6100 GCF_034315485.1 Pezoporus occidentalis | reverse complement strand
CCTCCAGCATCCTTGGAGGCCCCCTAGAGACTGGAGGCCCCCTTGTAGACTGGAAAGACAGCTCAATGTAGACTTGTTTCCAGGGAATGAAATGGCTTTGTTAACCTTTGTATTTCTAAACTGCAGGCATGAGTAATAGTGATGGTAATACCCTAGTTTTCTGTTGCTGGGCTGGGAAGCAATCAGATGGGCATATTCTCTGGACACAGTTTTGAGGTTAATGTTCTTGGTTTCCCAAAGGAAAATGTAATGATGCTGAGAGTCACATTTGCAATGTAAAGAAAAAGGGGTGTGTGTGTGTGTGAGAGAGACAGAGAGCAAGACTGAGATGGGGTTTACAGGAGACCATACATGGTCAAGAAGTTTGTTTCCTTCTGTGTGCATTTGCCAGGGGGGATGTTTCCTCATCCCCTTTGGCACTCTCCCCTGAAAAGGAGTTCAATGGCCCTGGGAGTGCCCATCACCTCCTTTGTGAGCATGTGAGGGCTGTGGAAGACCAAACAATGCTGAGGCTGGATGAAGAAACTTGTGGTGAAGTCCTATTTGAAATGAGGCAGTGAGTGTTAAGATACAAGGTGCTTAAGGTATAAGGCTTACAGAAAAAGGGTTGTCTGCAATTTTGAGTTGCAGGCAGAAACTTGTTGGAGTCCCCAAGAATTGTTAGCTGTATTTTAAGCTACCTGCATGAGGCTGGGGTACTTAACGGTCAGATTTAAAATCAACTAAAATTGATACAGGGGTTTAGAGCTCTCCAAAAACTTCCTGGTGAGAAACTAAGGATAAGGATATTGTTTATTAAGATATATGTTAAGCCTAATGTAAAGGGTAGGCAACAAAGAATATGAAATCGCTTACTCAAACAATCGCAGGACACAGCTTGTGCAAGATAAGATAACAGCAATCGCTTACACAAACTAAACCAAGTACCGCTTATGTAAACATAGCAGATGTTGACTAAAGATAACTGTAGGATGTTCCCAGAACTGGCAGAAATAAAACAAGCAACTCCATATAAGGACATAGGAGTAGAAGGTCAACTATAGAATGAAGGAGGAAGACTTCTTGCTTCAGCCTCAACGACCACCAGTGACCCCCTGGCAACAGCTGAAGCATGCGCAGAGTACCTCCACTATTTCATGGGAACGGAAATAAAGATGTATAAAAAGGAACTGTTTGAACTGCTCAGTACGGCAGTTGGCGGAGTACAGACTCCCCTGTCGTCCAGCGCTGTCTTTGCTTATATTCTACTTGCTATAATTAATAAAAATTTTAATTGGATAATGATCCGTTGTGGTCTCAATTTATAACAATTTCTGGTGCCGTGACTCGGATAAGGAACGGTGGGCTTTGGTCCTCCGGGGAGGCGCCCCGCGACATTTCGCGGCCCCGAGACCAACAGCTCACCCCAACCTTACCGACGAACCTAAATTCTAGAATAATAAGCAAAGGAGAAACCGGTAAAATCCCATAAAAATTCTGTGCACGGGAGTCCGGACGAAGACGCAGGATGCGTAAGTATATTGCGAAATTGTTCGCAGGTTTGCCGTTCGGGCGGGATTGGGTTTCCTGGAATATAACGAGTGAGAGGTTCGATATACTGAACCAAGCGAGTGTGGACTCTTAAGTACTGCGTTTTCCATCTCCCGCGAGGGACTGGGCCAGGAACAAGAGGAGTGAGTGAGTGTATGTTTGTGGATATTCCAGAAGATGGGGGCGAAGGGCAGCAAGCCTTCGACTCCCATGGGTAGGGTACCCATTGTACCTAAGAATACCCCTCTGGCATATATCTTAGACAATTGGAGATATTTCCCTGGAACCCTAGGGAAAGATAAGCAAAAAAATGATAGAATATTATACTAAGATATGGGGAGGGAAGAAGATTTCTAAAAATGTCTTTTGGCCAGTCTATGGGTCAGAAGAAGATTGGGTAAGACAGCAATTAAACCTCTGGGTTAATAATAAAAAATCCCTTAACCCGGAGGAGAGTGAGAGCAGAAGGAGTGCTGGAGAGGCTGCTGTGCCCTGTGGGATGCTCACGCTCTGTAGGAGCAGTGCCTGCAGTAGGGCTTGTCTTGGAGTTGCTTGTCTTGCTCAGGGCTTGCGTGTCCTCAAAGCCTCCTGGAGTGGCTGTGCTGCAAGGGGCATATAAAGAAGAATTGCAGACAAAAGATCAGGGATGAGGAAATGTTGAAAACGGAATAGGAGAGTCAGGGGCTCTATATCTTAGGGGACCGGAGTCATCATGAGCCCTTGATAAAATTAAGAATAGGTCCCCATAAACAAGAGTTCACCTTTTTAGTAGACACTGGGGCTGAAAAATCAACTATTAAGCAAATACCTGAGGGATGTAAAGTTTCCCCTGAAAAAGTACAAGTAACTGGGGCAAAAGGAAAACCCTTTAAAGTAAGCAAAATCAAAAATGTGATATTTGAAACTAAAAATAAATTTGGAATGGGTGAACTCTTGCTCGTCCCCAAAGCAGAATTTAATCTGCTAGGATGAGATTTAATTGTTGAATTGCAATTAGAAATTAAAGTGAAAAATCAAGAGCTGACAGTGTCTACTTATCCTTTGACTGTGGATGATCAAAAACAAATTAACCCCGATGTCTGGTACTCTCCGGACACAATTAGTAGACTGGAAATTCCACCGATTAAAATCCAAATTTCCGAACCCCACATACCTGTGAGGGTAAAACAATATCCTATATCTCTAGAAGGACGGAGAGGATTAAAGCCAGAAATTGATCGATTGTTAGCACAAGGAATCTTAGAGCCTTGTATGTCACCCTTTAACACCCCCATTTTGTCTATAAAGAAACCAAATGGGAAATATCGGCTCGTACATGATTTAAGGGAAATAAACAAAAGAACTATTACCCGGTTCCCTGTAGTAACAAATCCATACACACTACTAAACAAACTAGGACCCCATAACTCCTGGTATAGTGTGGTTGATTTAAAGGATGCCTTTTGGGCCTGTCCACTGGCAGAAGAATGCCGTGATTATTTTGCCTTTGAATGGGAAGACATAGAGACAGGCCATAGACAGCAATTGAGATGGACCGTGCTTCCCCAAGGGTTTACTGAGTCCCCTAATCTGTTTGGACAGGCCCTGGAAGAGCTCTTAAAAGAATACCAGGTACAAACGGGGAACGTGCTGTTACAGTATGTAGATGATCTGCTCATAGCAGGGAATAATAAGGAGGATGTAAGAAAAGAAAGCATTCGACTTCTAAACTTTCTTGCACAAAAGGGTTTACGGGTATCACGAGAAAAGTTACAATTTGTGGAGGAAAAAGTGAAATATTTGGGACATTATTTGTTTAACGGCCAGAAGATATTGGATCCGGAGCGCATTAAAGGAATTTTGGAATTACCTATGCCTGTCACTAAGAGGCAAATTCGGCAGGCATTAGGGCTATTTGGGTATTGTAGGCAATCGATAGAAAACTATAGCTTTAAAGTTAAATTCTTATATGAACAACTGTCTAAAGACAAAATACCCAAGTGGACCCCTCAGGATCAAGAGCAGTTTGTCAGTCTCAAAAGAGAGCTAAGTCAAGCACCAGTTTTAAGCCTACCAGATTTAAAGCGGCCATTCCGTTTATTTGTTAACATATATGAAGGAACAGCATTCGGAGTATTAACTCAGGAATGGGCCGGACAGAAGAAACCGGTGGCATACCTATCAAAGTTGTTGGACCCTGTGAGCAGGGGTTGGCTGAGTTGTTTACAAATCATTGTTGCTGCTGCCTTATTACTTGAGGAAACAAATCGCATTACCTTTAATGGAGAGGTTGTCTTATATGCGCCTCATAACATCAGGGGGGTGTTACAACAAAAAGCAGAAAAATGGCTTACAGATAGCCGATTATTAAAATATGAGGGAATACTTATAGAATCCCCTAAACTATCTTTGAAAACTATTGGAGCAGTTAACCTTGCTGAATTTTTATACCCAGGAGAAGGTAATGAACTATTGCACAATTGTTTTCAAACAATTGAACAACAGACACGCATTAGGCCAGATTTAGAAGAAGAAGAATTACAATGTGGAGAAGTATTATTTATAGATGGGTCATCACGAATAGTGGAAGAAACAGCTGTCCGGACTGCTGAGCGTGGATGGACTCATGCCAGTCGCATTAAAGGCCCAGTGACAAAACCCCACTGGAAAATAATCAGTACTCCAGGTGACACCAAAATAACTCTGAAAAGATAACGCAATGATAGAAACTTTGATTATTTTGACGCATTACCTTTTGGTATAAAGTGTGTACTGCTGTTTATATTTGCTATAATTACTTCTCTTTTTGTCTATTATATATGGAAGCGTACAAAGTATGTTAAAGGAAATTGCTAAACTTATGCAACCACACAATAGTGAATATAGAAGATATGCTGATGTAAATAATATATATACTCTAGATATACGAATTAGGTGTAATAATTTGAACTGCAATTGTTATCCATTTGTTTGTTTTAGGTGTAAGGTATGCCAGGATAAATGGTGGACACACTGTGAATATGGATACCCTCCAATAGGAGTTTACACACAGTGTGAGAAAATCCAAAGAACTCTTACTGAGTGGAAATTAAAACAATTAGAGTCTAAACGAGAAATTATTCGAGAACCCCATGAGTGGTGGAAGATTTTTACCAAAGGAGTAAAACCTCAATATTATTGTTACCACTCTAACGAACCAGTCCCCTTTGTAACTGAGATTTTGGTTATAAAGTGCAGAAGGGAAGTATTAACCGTGCCTTGCTTTGCCCCATTAGTTAAAGCTGCAAAGTGGGAAGCCTATGTGAATAGGCAGAAAGCCAGAAACAGCTGTCCTCCTGAAGAATTCCCTTGCTGCCGAGAAGATGGTACACCCCGTGGCTCGAAGCAACCGAGTCGACGGGCGAGGCAGAAGAGGAACAAACTGTGGAGAAAAGAACCAGAACAATGGGACGCAAAAGCAGCAATGGCTGAACTTCCCCAGGACTGGTAAAAATATACTTAAATTGACAAAATTGACAAACACCCTTTTTCCTGGTATACCGTTAGTCTTGATATTGATAATAACCCAGGCAAAAGGGGAAAATCCACATGAACCATTTAAGTGGGAACTAATATCTTGGGAAGGAACGAGAACAATAGCCACTTTTAGCGACCCAGGGCCACCTGAATTCATAGTGGAACTTTGTGATTTAGTACCAATACCTTGTGAAAAGGGGCCTCCATTTTATATATGCCTGACCTCTGGACCAACTTACTATAATTATCCCGGACAATACTATTGTGGGTATTGGGGATGTGAGACAATAGCCTCAGGCTGGTCAGTAAAGACTCCTGATAAACATATAAAAGCAACCTGGACTCCTAACGGATGTGTACCTGAAGGCACAGGTATAGATCTTACAGGTCTATGTGATTATTGTGAGTGTGTCATACCGCGTAGAAACTATATCTGTGATTGTAAAAAAAATACCTTGTGAATGTTGTGATAAATGTTTAGAGTGTGGAGAGAAACTAGCTTACAATGAAAGTAGCATCTAATAAACAATAGGATAAAAAGAAAAAGGGGGAATTGTGAGAAACTAAGGATAAGGATATTGTTTATTAAGATATATGTTAAGCCTAATGTAAAGGGTAGGCAACAAAGAATATGAAATCGCTTACTCAAACAATCGCAGGACACAGCTTGTGCAAGATAAGATAACAGCAATCGCTTACACAAACTAAACCAAGTACCGCTTATGTAAACATAGCAGATGTTGACTAAAGATAACTGTAGGATGTTCCCAGAACTGGCAGAAATAAAACAAGCAACTCCATATAAGGACATAGGAGTAGAAGGTCAACTATAGAATGAAGGAGGAAGACTTCTTGCTTCAGCCTCAACGACCACCAGTGACCCCCTGGCAACAGCTGAAGCATGCGCAGAGTACCTCCACTATTTCATGGGAACGGAAATAAAGATGTATAAAAAGGAACTGTTTGAACTGCTCAGTACGGCAGTTGGCGGAGTACAGACTCCCCTGTCGTCCAGCGCTGTCTTTGCTTATATTCTACTTGCTATAATTAATAAAAATTTTAATTGGATAATGAT
>NW_026913836.1:0-5665 GCF_034315485.1 Pezoporus occidentalis | reverse complement strand
CTGTTGTGGGAGGAGAAGCCAAACGTTCGTGCTGTACTCACTGTGCTGCTGGGCAACTGAAAGCGACCAGCTGAGAATTTGGATTCAAATGGAGTTTTAGGTATGAAACCGAGGAGAGACTGCAATGATGGTGACACCGTTGCAAAGCAGCCTGTGTGCTGAAGAGGCCCAGCACTAGCTTTCCCTGCTGGTTCTTCTGCTGTGGGAGCAGATGCCACTGTTCATTCTGTGCTGACAGTGTTGCTGCGCAGCAGAGAGCAGGCTCTGAACTGATTCCATTCAAATGCTTTTCCTGTATGAAAGGGAGCAGTGAAAGCAACGATGGATGCACCAATGTAAAGGTGATTGTGTGCTGAACAGGTCCAGCACAAGCTTTCAATCCTGGCTCTTCTGCTGTGGGAGCAGAAGCCAAACGTTCGTGCTGTACTCACTGTGCTGCCTGCAGCTGAGAGCGACCAGCTGAGAATTTGGATTCAAATGGAGTTTTAGGTATGAAACCGAGGAGAGACTGCAATGATGGTGACACCGTTGCAAAGCAGCCTGTGTGCTGAAGAGGCCCAGCACTAGCTTTCCCTGCTGGTTCTTCTGCTGTGGGAGCAGATGCCACTGTTCTTTCTGTGCTGACTGTGTTGCTGCCAGCAGAGAGCAGGCTCTGAACTGATTCCATTCAAATGCTTTTCCTGTATGAAAGGGAGCAGTGAAAGCAACGATGGATGCACCAATGTAAAGGTGATTGTGTGCTGAACAGGTCCAGCACCAGCTTTCAATCCTGACACTTCTGTTGTGGGAGGAGAAGCCAAACGTTCGTGCTGTACTCACTGTGCTGCTGGGCAACTGAAAGCGACCAGCTGAGAATTTGGATTCAAATGGAGTTTTAGGTATGAAACCGAGGAGAGACTGCAATGATGGTGACACCGTTGCAAAGCAGCCTGTGTGCTGAAGAGGCCCAGCACTAGCTTTCCCTGCTGGTTCTTCTGCTGTGGGAGCAGATGCCACTGTTCATTCTGTGCTGACTGTGTTGCTGCCAGCAGAGAGCAGGCTCTGAACTGATTCCATTCAAATGCTTTTCCTGTATGAAAGGGAGCAGTGAAAGCAACGATGGATGCACCAATGTAAAGGTGATTGTGTGCTGAACAGGTCCAGCACAAGCTTTCAATCCTGGCTCTTCTGCTGTGGGAGCAGAAGCCAAACGTTCGTGCTGTACTCACTGTGCTGCTGGGCAGCTGAAAGCGACCAGCTGAGAATTTGGATTCAAATGGAGTTTTAGGTATGAAACCGAGGAGAGACTGCAATGATGGTGACACCGTTGCAAAGCAGCCTGTGTGCTGAAGAGGCCCAGCACTAGCTTTCCCTGCTGGTTCTTCTGCTGTGGGAGCAGATGCCACTGTTCTTTCTGTGCTGACTGTGTTGCTGCCAGCAGAGAGCAGGCTCTGAACTGATTCCATTCAAATGCTTTTCCTGTATGAAAGGGAGCAGTGAAAGCAACGATGGATGCACCAATGTAAAGGTGATTGTGTGCTGAACAGGTCCAGCACAAGCTTTCAATCCTGGCTCTTCTGCTGTGGGAGCAGAAGCCAAACGTTCGTGCTGTACTCACTGTGCTGCTGGGCAGCTGAAAGAGACCAGCTGAGAATTTGGATTCAAATGGAGTTTTAGGTATGAAACCGAGGAGAGACTGCAATGATGGTGACACCGTTGCAAAGCAGCCTGTGTGCTGAAGAGGCCCAGCACTAGCTTTCCCTGCTGGTTCTTCTGCTGTGGGAGCAGATGCCACTGTTCTTTCTGTGCTGACAGTGTTGCTGCGCAGCAGAGAGCAGGCTCTGAACTGATTCCATTCAAATGCTTTTCCTGTATGAAAGGGAGCAGTGAAAGCAACGATGGATGCACCAATGTAAAGGTGATTGTGTGCTGAACAGGTCCAGCACAAGCTTTCAATCCTGGCTCTTCTGCTGTGGGAGCAGAAGCCAAACGTTCGTGCTGTACTCACTGTGCTGCTGGGCAACTGAAAGCGACCAGCTGAGAATTTGGATTCAAATGGAGTTTTAGGTATGAAACCGAGGAGAGACTGCAATGATGGTGACACCGTTGCAAAGCAGCCTGTGTGCTGAAGAGGCCCAGCACTAGCTTTCCCTGCTGGTTCTTCTGCTGTGGGAGCAGATGCCACTGTTCATTCTGTGCTGACAGTGTTGCTGCCAGCAGAGAGCAGGCTCTGAACTGATTCCATTCAAATGCTTTTCCTGTATGAAAGGGAGCAGTGAAAGCAACGATGGATGCACCAATGTAAAGGTGATTGTGTGCTGAACAGGTCCAGCACAAGCTTTCCCTCCTGGCTCTTCTGCTGTGGGAGCAGAAGCCAAACGTTCGTGCTGTACTCACTGTGCTGCTGGGCAGCTGAAAGCGACCAGCTGAGAATTTGGATTCAAATGGAGTTTTAGGTATGAAACCGAGGAGAGACTGCAATGATGGTGACACCGTTGCAAAGCAGCCTGTGTGCTGAAGAGGCCCAGCACTAGCTTTCCCTGCTGGTTCTTCTGCTGTGGGAGCAGATGCCACTGTTCATTCTGTGCTGACTGTGTTGCTGCCAGCAGAGAGCAGGCTCTGAACTGATTCCATTCAAATGCTTTTCCTGTATGAAAGGGAGCAGTGAAAGCAACGATGGATGCACCAATGTAAAGGTGATTGTGTGCTGAACAGGTCCAGCACAAGCTTTCAATCCTGGCTCTTCTGCTGTGGGAGCAGAAGCCAAACGTTCGTGCTGTACTCACTGTGCTGCTGGGCAACTGAAAGCGACCAGCTGAGAATTTGGATTCAAATGGAGTTTTAGGTATGAAACCGAGGAGAGACTGCAATGATGGTGACACCGTTGCAAAGCAGCCTGTGTGCTGAAGAGGCCCAGCACTAGCTTTCCCTGCTGGTTCTTCTGCTGTGGGAGCAGATGCCACTGTTCTTTCTGTGCTGACTGTGTTGCTGCGCAGCAGAGAGCAGGCTCTGAACTGATTCCATTCAAATGCTTTTCCTGTATGAAAGGGAGCAGTGAAAGCAACGATGGATGCACCAATGTAAAGGTGATTGTGTGCTGAACAGGTCCAGCACAAGCTTTCAATCCTGGCTCTTCTGCTGTGGGAGCAGAAGCCAAACGTTCGTGCTGTACTCACTGTGCTGCTGGGCAGCTGAGAGAGACCAGCTGAGAATTTGGATTCAAATGGAGTTTTAGGTATGAAACCGAGGAGAGACTGCAATGATGGTGACACCGTTGCAAAGCAGCCTGTGTGCTGAAGAGGCCCAGCACTAGCTTTCCCTGCTGGTTCTTCTGCTGTGGGAGCAGATGCCACTGTTCTTTCTGTGCTGACTGTGTTGCTGCCAGCAGAGAGCAGGCTCTGAACTGATTCCATTCAAATGCTTTTCCTGTATGAAAGGGAGCAGTGAAAGCAACGATGGATGCACCAATGTAAAGGTGATTGTGTGCTGAACAGGTCCAGCACCAGCTTTCAATCCTGACACTTCTGCTGTGGGAGCAGAAGCCAAACGTTCGTGCTGTACTCACTGTGCTGCCTGCAGCTGAAAGCGACCAGCTGAGAATTTGGATTCAAATGAACTTTTAGGTATGAAACCGAGGAGAGACTGCAATGATGGTGACACCGTTGCAAAGCAGCCTGTGTGCTGAAGAGGCCCAGCACTAGCTTTCCCTGCTGGTTCTTCTGCTGTGGGAGCAGATGCCACTGTTCATTCTGTGCTGACAGTTTGCTGCGCAGCAGAGAGCAGGCTCTGAACTGATTCCATTCAAATGCTTTTCCTGTAAGAAAGGGAGAAGTGAAAGCAACGATGGATGCACCAATGTAAAGGTGATTGTGTGCTGAACTGGTCCAGCACAAGCTTTCAATCCTGGCTCTTCTGCTGTGGGAGCAGAAGCCAAACGTTCGTGCTGTAATGCAGCTGAGACACAGGAGCTGAGAATTTGGATTCAAATGGAGTTTTAGGTATGAAACGGAGGAGAGACTGCAATGATGGTGACACCGTTGCAAAGCAGCCTGTGTGCTGAATAGGCCCAGCACTAGATTTCCCTGCTGGTTCTTCTGCTGTGGGAGCAGATGCCACTGTTCTTTCTGTGCTGACTGTGTTGCTGCCAGCAGAGAGCAGGCTCTGAACTGATTCCATTCAAATGCTTTTCCTGTATGAAAGGGAGCAGTGAAAGCAACGATGGATGCACCAATGTAAAGGTGATTGTGTGCTGAACAGGTCCAGCACAAGCTTTCAACCCTGACACTTCGGCTGTGGGAGCAGAGGCCAAACGTTCGTGCTGTACTCACTGGGCTGCCTGCAGCTGAGAGCGACCAGCTGAGAATTTGGATTCAAATGGAGTTTTAGGTATGAAACCGAGGAGAGACTGCAATGATGGTGACACCGTTGCAAAGCAGCCTGTGTGCTGAAGAGGCCCAGCACTAGCTTTCCCTGCTGGTTCTTCTGCTGTGGGAGCAGATGCCACTCTTCGTTCTGTGCTGACTGTGTTGCTGCCAGCAGAGAGCAGGCTCTGAACTGATTCCATTCAAATGCTTTTCCTGTATGAAAGGGAGCAGTGAAAGCAACGATGGATGCACCAATGTAAAGGTGATTGTGTGCTGAACAGGTCCAGCACAAGCTTTCAATCCTGGCTCTTCTGCTGTGGGAGCAGAAGCCAAACGTTCGTGCTGTACTCACTGTGCTGCCTGCAGCTGAGAGAGACCAGCTGAGAATTTGGATTCAAATGGACTTTTAGGTATGAAACCGAGGAGAGACTGCAATGATGGTGACACCGTTGCAAAGCAGCCTGTGTGCTGAAGAGGCCCAGCACTAGCTTTCCCTGCTGGTTCTTCTGCTGTGGGAGCAGATGCCACTGTTCTTTCTGTGCTGACTGTGTTGCTGCCAGCAGAGAGCAGGCTCTGAACTGATTCCATTCAAATGCTTTTCCTGTATGAAAGGGAGCAGTGAAAGCAACGATGGATGCACCAATGTAAAGGTGATTGTGTGCTGAATAGGTCCAGCACCAGCTTTCAATCCTGACACTTCTGCTGTGGGAGCAGAGGCCAAACGTTCGTGCTGTACTCACTGGGCTGCCTGCAGCTGAGAGCGACCAGCTGAGAATTTGGATTCAAATGAACTTTTAGGTATGAAACCGAGGAAAGACTGCAATGATGGTGACACCGTTGCAAAGCAGCCTGTGTGCTGAAGAGGCCCAGCACTAGCTTTCCCTGCTGGTTCTTCTGCTGTGGGAGCAGATGCCACTGTTCATTCTGTGCTGACTGTTGCTGCCAGCAGAGAGCAGGCTCTGAACTGATTCCATTCAAATGCTTTTCCTGTATGAAAGGGAGCAGTGAAAGCAACGATGGATGCACCAATGTAAAGGTGATTGTGTGCTGAACAGGTCCAGCACAAGCTTTCAACCCTGACACTTCTGCTGTGGGAGCAGAGGCCAAACGTTCGTGCTGTACTCACTGTGCTGCCTGCAGCTGGGAGCGACCAGCTGAGAATTTGGATTCAAATGGAGTTTTAGGTATGAAACCGAGGAGAGACTGCAATGATGGTGACACCGTTGCAAAGCAGCCTGTGTGCTGAAGAGGCCCAGCACTAGCTTTCCCTGCTGGACGCTGGAATGATCATGTTTTGTTAAACGGGTGAAGAGGACAGTCAC
>NW_026913835.1:0-8260 GCF_034315485.1 Pezoporus occidentalis | reverse complement strand
TACTGGTCCTTGGAGACCTTTGTAGATGCTGCTGGCCACTTCTTCCAGCACAGGCTAGCCACCTGTGTCGGAATGAGTGTGCATTTTGGTCAGTATAAAAGCCCAAGCCTCATACGATGTGGGGGAGGCAGAGCCTCTGCGGGGACGCCCGCTAAGGTTGAGCCTGCCACCTCGCACTGCAATGATGCTTCTCGGAGCTGGTTTGCTGTTAGTCTCCACAGGGTCCTTGTGCCACGTTCTGTACGTGGGACTGTAGTGGGAGTAATGATTGTCTGGATTTTGTGCTTCAAATATTGTAGTTGTGTGGAGTGTGCTTGTGGGATCCCACAAGTGTGTGTGTGTGTGTGCGTGTGTTGAGGGCAGATGGTGTTCTGTGTGGTTTTTTTTGGTGTTTGGTTCATGTAAAAGATTTTAATGGGGAGCAGTTTAACATTTCGGGCGTGAAAGGGTTAATGTAAAGGTGCGGTTGCCAGCAGGTATTTATGGTTGCTGCTGAAGCAGGCAGGCAGCTGTAACTGCTGCCGAGCAGGCCGGCGTTTGTAGGGTGAGCGACTTTGGATCAAAAAAACAAAAACAAAACCAAAGGCAATGATGCAGCAAACTCCTCGCCGGTTAACAACGTGCAGTTTAACCTGTCTGCTTCTCAAGAACTGATAACCTGGGGGAAGGGGTATATTTGTGTCCTCCTGCCTACAGGTCCATGGCGACTGCCTGCAAAGTTTGTGAAGCCTTGCCATGAGCTGGACAGACGAATGGAAAAACCTGATGCCTCAGCTACAGGAGCTGACCGTGAATACCCCAAGCAGAATGAGACAGAGGAAGAGAAAATCTAATGATTGCAAAACGTCACTTGGGGCCAACTGAAAAGTAACTGCTTGAATATGTGTGCTTGTAAAGTAGCTATTATTAGAGGCTGTGATTTTGTGTATAAAACCACCTGTATTTACTAGCCAGTCGCTAATAAGAAACCACACCTTGTATTATATAGATTTGTCCCTTGTAAAAGAGATGTTAGAGTATGCAAATTTGCAGTAGCTGCTAGAAAATGCTAAGGCAAAAGCTGGAAAGATTCTAATACAATGGTAGTGTTATAAAGCAGGTGATGGAACAAATTAAGAGGGTGGGAGAATTCCAGTGGTAAGAAATTTCTTTGGCTAGTCCTTCACTGCCATCAGCATCTTCAACATGCTGCTGCACCCTGTAATAGTTACTCTGCTAATGTAAATGCGTGTGTGCCTTGCTGTAGGCAGCCCAGTGAGTAAGCACCGCTGGAGCTGCTCACCGCTCCCACATCCAAGGCAGAGTTCATTGCCTTTAGAGAACTAACAAAGTCATCCCCCTAAGAAGAGGGGTCACTCTTACTGACTAGAATGGAAAGTCATCTATTAGAGACTGCTTTAGGAAGGCAACGGTTACCAAGTCATCACTTTTCACTCACTGAGATTGCAACTGAATTGGTGGTGATGAAGGTACCTGGAGTAAGAAAAACGGTCCAGTTTCAAACCAAAGATACTCATTTTGCTTTGCACCGCGGTGGCTTTGCACAAGATGGGCCAGCCCACGTTCTCTAGAGCACCAGGAGCCACACAGAATCTCAGACAGCGATCTCCAGGGGGAACCAAACCTCTACCAAGTGGGAATTGCAGGGCAGTACACAGAGAGGTGTGTGTCTCCTGCCTCCCCAGTTGCTCCTTCCACTGCTTCCCAGCCAGTCTGACACAGGACTCAGCTCTAGGGAAGGTGGCACCTCCTCAGTCTCCCAGATGTGGAGCCCACCCACCCAGCTCACATCCGACCATCCCACACCCAAGGGCTCCAGCAGCTCTTGGAAGAGGAGGAGTCCAGGCAGGAAGGGGGAGCCACCTGCTCCCTTTCAAACCCATCCTCCACCGACTTGCAAATTAAAGGGGCACACAAGTAACACTGCCCCAGGCTTCAGGAACAGCACAGGGACAGAGTGGAACAGAGCCCCTGTCCCACAGTAGAACTGCATCAGAGCTGACCTCCAGCAAAAGACACATTTGCTGGCACAGGCCAGGCTCGCTGGGGCCTCCATGCAGCGATGGCTCTCAATTCCATAAACTGTGTGCTTGTAGCAGCCTCCTCAGCCTCGGAGCATCAACTAACAGCAGAGAAAGACACAAACAAATTCCAAGAACATTAAGCTGAGTGCAGAGGTTTAAATCTGCTCCCCAGGCACATCTGATGTAAGAAATCCACAGCACACAGATCATGCAATCACAGACTGCTTTGGGTTGAAAGGGACCCTAAAGCTCATCCAGTTCCAACCCCCTGCCACCATGTGACAATGGTACCTTTCAATCTACCTTCCTCCTCCACCTGAGGCGTCCTGGCCATCCAAAAGGAAGTTTCCACTGAGCAGTGGGGAAAGAACACGCAGGTGACCCCTGACATATGCACAGCCTTGCTATACAGCTGGAAAATTAAAATGGGAAATGCTGGTTATTCCACCCATTCCTCAAACAACAGAGACTTCAGGAGATTCACAAATCCGAGGAGACCAAGGGCAGGTTGGACAGGGCTCGGAGCAACCTGCTCTACTGGAAGGTGTCCCTGCCCATAGCAGGGGGCTGCAGCTGGGTGAGCCTTAAGGTCCCTTCCAACCCAAACCACTCTATGATTCTATGATATTCTGGATTTCGTAAGACAGGCAAATCAACACTTTTCCTAAAATTTGCAGCTTTTAGGCCGCTTCCCAGAATATGACAGAACACAACCTTTTTAATCTGAGCTATCACTATGAAACTCAAAACTAATGCTTCCAGCCCTGGTCCTGCTTGCACCCGATACAAACCTCAAACAAATCTCCTGAAGATACTCACATATTGGTGTGAATCTGAGTCAAAGCCACTGCCTGTAACCAATGTCAGTGTCTACAGCACTTTACATTCAATTCCTGCTTTAGCTAAAAATAGTAGGCTCCTATCTATGCACACACAGCTCCTATTTACTTCATGAAATTGCTTTACAGTGCTGCATCAAATTCCTGTTCTTTAATAAAAATGGGTTCTCTGCTTTTCTCTCCTAGTCACAGCACTGATGAAATGTGACAAGATTTTCTTTAGACATCTCACGGCCTTCTCTGATGCTAAAAACGATAGAAGAGAGAAGTATTTGTACGAGTAACCAGCAGAAGCATCAGTGGGCTCAGGATGTCCCACAAATATTCAGAACAACACAGCAGTGGGCTCGCAAAACTGCTCATGATGAACCAGTTCCTTGACGCCAGGCATTTCACTAGGAAAGCCTCGCTGCAGCCACTCTCTTTGGGGATTGCCCTTCACAGAACTGTTCAAAACCAAAGTTAATCATGCAGCAAAGCCAAGAGACAAGGAACTCATCCCTGCCACACCACAAAAATTAGCGATGTGCTGGCATCTTCACGAGGTGCTGATTGCCACAGTTTATTGAACACCAATGCTGAAGGCCTTACCACCCTCACAGGGAAGAACTTGTGCCTGAGATCTCCCTTGACCTGCTCCTCACGCCCTGGGGGGGGATGCAGCCCAGCACACAGGGGGGTTCTGGGCTCAAGCGCACACTCAAGCCAGGTCACGGGGAGATTCTCGTCACCCAAAACCCCAAGTCCTTCTCCTCAGGGCTGCTCCATCCCATCCCCACTAGACTGTGCTCACAGTCCCACAACAACACGTTCAAATGCCCTCGTCTGCCCATTCCACTGCAATGACAGACTGCAGTATCTTTCCTTCAGGGACCTCACAGTGCTGATGAAACCTTCCCACTCCTCTGTGTGGTGTTCTGCTCCTGCTGTGTACCTCAGGAGGCAGGAGTTATTTTAGCAGACAGCAGAATAACAGGAAAAAACAACAGAAAATTCGATTCCCAGCTCCTTCGATTCCCAGGCAAAGCAACACCTGAGCTGCCTGGGGGGACTTGGTGCACCCTTCCATAGGGGCAGCAGCCCCTCCAACCTAAGAAGTTAGTAGTGCAACAATTGTCATGTACCCAGGCAGTTCCAGCAAGGCAACTGCATTTCCAGCTACTGAAAGACCAGCCCCCATCCCCATTCCCACCTTTTGGCACTTGAGAGGTCACTTTGGTAAACCAGATGACACCCAACAGCCACTTTGTGGCACATCAGCTGACTAGGAAAGGAGAACATTTGTGCGTAGCTCATTCACGTATTTCAGAAGCCTTTCAGGGTATTGGGAAGTCAAAGTACATTTATCTCTGCTTTATACAACTGCACTGGGCAGTCAGAAACCATTCATTATCTCTGCCTGTCAGAAAGATATTGCAAAACCACACATCACTGAGGTTGTGCAATCTTATGACCTGTGCTGTGCAGCGATGAAGTTGATCTTCAGTATTTAAGGCAAGCAAATACTCTTGTAGAGATCCAAGCTCCTGCAACAAAGCCTTCAGTGAACACCAACACTTCTAGTAAAGATATCATCCTACTCATTATCATTAAAATGCTGATCATTACAGTAGTCCCCATGAACCAAAGGTATCTGAACTACACAGAAGACTCTCCCTGACTAGAACACAGTTTGTGAACACAGAAATCAGTTCCTTACAGACTGTTCCTACGTAGTGTGCAAAACCAACTCAAGGAAAAGCACATTTAAATACCTTTAAATTAATTATTAAAGCAGCATTCCTCTCAGAATAAAGAGTGGCTTTAGGGCTTGCTGCCTGAAGTGCATAAGGAGGAGTCATGACTATTATATAAGGCTCCACAATGGATATGGCAACAGCATGGCCCCTCTAGTAGAATTTGCTGCCAGACTCCACAAGAGAAAGTTTGTCATGTTTCTGAAGCATTTAATGGTTCTAAAGCTCTGATGAACTTTGCCAAGGTAAAGGAAAACTGCTTTTAATTTAACACTGAACTACGTATCATTCTGGGCACTGGGGAGAGGAGGGGTGCAAGTACAGGAACTGCTTACACTAACTCTGTTTTCTGTAACAAGGAAGAGTTCTGCAAGCGCACGACGAAGAGGAAGAAGAATCCCAGGCTTGGCCATGTCATGACACAAGTTGTTTTCCGTACGGGTAAAAAGCTGCCAAAGTGGCTTCAACAAGGTAAGGTCACAGTCCCTGAAAAAAGCTAATTCTAATGAAATAGTGAGTGACCGTGACCTTATGCCTCTTTCTGGGAGGGAAAAAACCCAACACAGAACCCCAAACAAATTCAAGAGAACAAAACCATACAGTTTTAACAGATGCATCAATGAAGGAAGAGGCACAAGAATTACTCTAAAATTTAAATTCAGTCAAGTGTTTCAGCACAATTAATTTCATTCTGAATCGGTGAAGTGGAGAAAACCTCACATCTATGAATATGTCCAAATGACTTTGGTAAAACTAAGTGGCCTCCTGAAATGAGGACTTGAAAATACCTGTATGCAAAATGCTGTAGCTCCATTGATTGAAATTATCCAGTACTGCACTACAGCAGTGAGCAGGTGATGCCCTTGTATAGGGCAGACAAAAACTCATCTATAGCTTTCAAAACAATTCCAACCCTGCCTCCTTCTTACTCCTGAGTTAAAGCCAACTAACCCAAATGTTACTTACTACACAGAGAGGATGACAAATATTGTGGCAAGGAAAATACTTGGCCTTTCAGCAATTAAATCTGGTGTCCACATGACAAAAGATGACATTTGCTGATGAAAACTTTGAAAAAGTAATAAACCATAAGTAATTATTACCATAAGTAATAAGACCATCAGAAAAGCACAGTTTCATTCACTGCCCAAAACCAAACCAATACAGATGCGGTCAGAAAGTGAACCGGTGTGAAACACCCCTGTGACTGCCACGGCACAACGCAGAGCCAGCACAGGCCCTGCACCACAGAACAGCCAGGGCAGTCTCACCAGCCCATCTCGGGCCCCTCTGTGGCAAAGCAACACCTCTGCCTGGGGGGACTTGGTGCACCCTTCCATAGGGGCAGCAGCCCCTCCAACCTAAGAAGCAGGGGACTTGCTGCAGACAAGAACACTTCCCTCCCCACTGCCCACTTCTAGACAGCCCTGTCTCCAGCAGCCCACTCCACGCCTGCCAGAACCACCAGTCCCCTCAACGGCCTGCAGGCAGGCAGAACAATGAGACTTCTGGAGCAAACACAGACACTAGGAACTAAATAAATGAATAAACAAGAAATCTAAGGTTGTAACAGTGCTGCGGCTGCTCTGCAGCACACTGCAGGCTCCCTGCCACACTGCAGCCTTCAGAGTTGAAACTGAAAAGATGTTTTGAACCAGTCCCCTATAACCTCTCCACTGGTCCCAGCAGCACCATGATGGACACAAAGAGGAGACGAAAGTCACTGCCACTCCTTGCCAAGCCTTCACTTTGCTCCTTCGCACTACGAATGTAATGAATGGCTCTTTATTTTATAGCTGTACTAATGCCAGTGCAAAAAACAATGACCGTGGGCAAACACATCACCAGTCATTGACAAAAGCTCAGACCAATCCTGGGGAGCAAAGGTGTTGGGATCCCACAGCTGCTGGACTCACACAGGACACAGTTAGAAAATCAGAGCCCAGCTCTGAAGCAAGCTGCCTCCAGTGCAATAGCAGAACTGTGGTCTCAGCAGCATCAGGAGAGATTCTATTGATTTAGCAAGCAAGAAAAATTCAACACATTCTCATCCTAAGAAATAAAAGAAATTAAACTAAAGGAGCTAAAGGCATGTGGGACTATCATCTTCTCTCCCAAGCTGCTTAGCAGCTACATTAAACCCTTTGAACTCTGATACACTCACCACACTCAGAGTGCATCACACTCGGGTGTATTACCCAGCTGCAGGTTCCTCCCTGAAATGAGCAGGTACCAACGGCCCCTGCCTAAGCCCTCTCCTGCCCCTGCTCAGAGCCTGCCATGACTGAGGGTCCACAGCAGTACCTCTAACAAAGAACACCGTCTCTCACTTGGCTTGCTAAAAGGCCACCACTAAGACTTCAAAGCCTGGGCCACCATCTGCTCTTTGCAGAACCTCACCTTGTTTTGTGAGCGCTTCTCTCAGAGCTGGGGTTATCATCTCTCACTTCCCACCCTCCTCCTTCCTCCCAGCGTTCTCTTGAGTCAAGCTCATTCCAACACCTCCTTCCTCGACCTCACATTCTCTCTGTTTCAAGACAAGGAATTACAACCATTTAGATCCAAGCATCACAGTTTAAACGCTGTGGCACAGTTCAGCCACAGACCTGCTGAGCTTAAAACTGACACAAGCGTCCACACGTTAATTCTTGCATTCCTGTAATTCTGCTTTTTATCCCTCTTCCCATCGGACTCTGACCTTTCAGTTTTAGATTTAAGACAGAAAATATACTTAAATAAATAAATAAAACACCACACCAGGAACCAGGTGGACTTGTTCTACTGACACAGCAACCAGCTTCAAGCAGCCTGGGCTAGTGGAAGGTAGGTGGGGTGGAACTAGGTGAGCTTTAAAGTCCCTTCTAACCCAAAGCACTGCGTGATTCTGTGATTTAGTAACATTCTCCAGGGCATGTTAAGAAACAAGCTGTTTGAATCTCATGTGAGGTTGAGTGGGACCCCAAAGGTTGAAGCCCAAGAGTTTCAGGGCTGCACAATAACCTCATCTCTCCACAGAGCACAAACCAGAGGGAACAATACATTGCCTGGAGTGACAAGCATCTATAGTTCCAGTTATCTGGGACAGGTCAGGGGAGAAAACCACATCGCTACCACGACTCAGCCCAGGATAAGTGTCACTTCTGAGACTTTATGGGTATTTATTCTTTTTGGGTCTGTTTTGGGGCTCTGAGCCTGTGTCCCACAGGAGAAGCAGGACAAGGTGTTTTTTTGGTGGGTTTAGGGTGGTTTGGGGTTGTTTTGGGGGTGGTTTTGAATAGTTTTTGGTTTGTTTTTGTACTTTTTTGAGCCTGTTTTGGGGTTCTGAACTTGGGTCCCACAGGAGAAACAGGACAAGGTGGTTTTGGGGTGGTTTTGTCCAGTTCTGGGGCTCTGACCTGTATCCCATAGGAGAAGCAGGACAAGGTGGTTTTGGGGTGGTTTGGGGTTTGCTTTGGTGTTTTGGCCTGTTTTGGGTCTGTTTTGGTCCTCTTACCGTGTATCCCCTAGAAGAAGCAGGACAAGGTGGTTTTGGGGTGTTTTGTGTTGTTTTTGGCCTGTTTTGGGCCTTTTGGGGGGGCTTTGACCCTGTATCCCATAGGAGAAGCAGCAGAAAGTGATTTTGGGGTGGTTTTAGGGTGCTTTGGCCTTGTTTTCGCCTGGT
>NW_026913834.1:0-2500 GCF_034315485.1 Pezoporus occidentalis | reverse complement strand
CTTTGTTACGTTTCCTGTGTTTTCCTGTATATATATATACATATAGTATTACACTCACTTTGTTACAGTTACAGGGGAGAAATGGGTTAGGGTTAGGGTTAGGGTTAGGGTTAGGGTTAGGGTTAGAGGGTTAGGGTTGACCTCTGTGGGTCATTAGAATGCTCTTGAACATGCTTTATTTTGCTCACTTTGTTACATTTACTGTGTTTTCCTATATATATATATATATAGTATTACACTCACTTTGTTACAGTTACAGGGGAGAAATGGGTTAGGGTTAGGGTTAGGGTTAGGGTTAGGGTTAGGGTTGAGGGTTGAGAACCTCTGTGGGTCATTAGAATGCTCTTGAACATGCTTTATTTTGCTCACTTTGTTACGTTTACTGTGTTTTCCTATATATATATATATATAGTATTTTGATCATATATATATATTACACTCACTTTGTTACAGTTACAGGGGAGAAATGGGTTTAGGGTTAGGGTTAGGGTTAGGGTTAGGGTTAGGGTTAGGGTTAGGGTTGAGAACCTCTGTGGGTCATTAGAATGCTCTTGAACATGCTTTATTTTGCTCACTTTGTTACGTTTCCTCTGTTTTCCTGTATATATATATATATATAGTATTACACTCACTTTGTTACAGTTACAGGGGAGAAATGGGTTAGGGTTAGGGTTAGGGTTAGGGTTAGGGTTAGGGTTGGGTTAGGGTTAACCTCTGTGGGTCATTAGAATGCTCTTGAACATGCTTTATTTTGCTCACTTTGTTACGTTTACTGTGTTTTCCTATATATATATATATATAGTATTACACTCACTTTGTTACAGTTACAGGGGAGAAATGGGTTAGGGTTATGGGTTAGGGTTAGGGTTAGGGTTAGGGTTAGGGTTAGGGTTGAGAACCTCTGTGGGTCATTAGAATGCTCTTGAACATGCTTTATTTTGCTCACTTTGTTACGTTTACTGTGTTTTCCTATATATATATACATATATAGTATTACACTCACTTTGTTACAGTTACAGGGGAGAAATGGGTTTAGGGTTAGGGTTAGGGTTAGGGTTAGGGTTAGGGTTAGGGTTAGGGTTGAGAACCTCTGTGGGTCATTAGAATGCTCTTGAACATGCTTTATTTTGCTCACTTTGTTACGTTTCCTCTGTTTTCCTGTATATATATATACATATAGTATTACACTCACTTTGTTACAGTTACAGGGGAGAAATGGGTTAGGGTTAAGGTTAGGTTTAGGGTTAGGGTTAGGGTTAGGGTTAGGGTTAGGGTTGAGAACCTCTGTGGGTCATTAGAATGCTCTTGAACATGTTTTATTTTGCTCACTTTGTTACGTTTCCTGTGTTTTCCTGTATATATATATATATATAGTATTACACTCACTTTGTTACAGTTACAGGGGAGAAATGGGTTAGGGTTAGGGTTAGGGTTAGGGTTAGGGTTAGGGTTAGGGTTAGGGTTAGGGAACCTCTGTGGGTCATTAGAATGCTCTTGAACATGCTTTATTTTGCTCACTTTGTTACGTTCTGTGTTTTCCTATATATATATATATATAGTATTACACTCACTTTGTTACAGTTACAGGGGAGAGAGGGTTAGGGTTAGGGTTAGGGTTAGGGTTAGGGTTAGGGTTAGGGTTGAGAACCTCTGTGGGTCATTAGAATGCTCTTGAACATGCTTTATTTTGCTCACTTTGTTACGTTTACTGTGTTTATATATATATCTATATATATAGTATTACACTCACTTTGTTACAGTTACAGGGGAGAAATGGGTTAGGGTTAGGGTTAGGGTTAGGGTTAGGGAGTTAGGGTTAGGGTTGAGGGTCTGTGGGTCATTAGAATGCTCTTGAACATGCTTTATTTTGCTCACTTTGTTACGTTTACTGTGTTTTCCTATATATATATATATAGTATTACACTCACTTTGTTACAGTTACAGGGGAGAAATGGGTTAGGGTTAGGTTTAGGGTTAGGGTTAGGGTTAGGGTTTTAGGGTTAGGGTTGAGAACTGTGGGTCATTAGAATGCTCTTGAACATGTTTTATTTTGCTCACTTTGTTACGTTTCCTCTGTTTTCCTGTATATATATATACATATAGTATTACACTCACTTTGTTACAGTTAGAGGGGAGAAATGGGTTAGGGTTAGGGTTAGGGTTAGGGTTAGGGTTAGGGTTAGGGTTAGGGTTGAGAACCTCTGTGGGTCATTAGAATGCTCTTGAACATGTTTTATTTTGCTCACTTTGTTACGTTTACTGTGTTTTCCTGTATATATATATATATAGTATTACACTCACTTTGTTACAGTTACAGGGGAGAAATGGGTTAGGGTTAGTGTTAGGGTTAGGGTTAGGGTTAGGGTTGGGTTGAGTACCTCTGTGGGTCATTAGAATGCTCTTGAACATGCTTTATTTTGCTCACTTTGTTACATTTACTGTGTTTTCCTATATATATATATATATAGTATTACACTCACTTTGTTACAGTTACAGGGGA
>NW_026913833.1:685000-730000 GCF_034315485.1 Pezoporus occidentalis | reverse complement strand
TCCTTGCCATTTCTCAGATGTCTGTTGGCATCACATCCAGGTAGGGATAGCACAGAGTGACATTTACTATTTCGGTCTTAAAATGAGTGTGGATATTGTTGCTCATAATCATCCTCTTGTAAATTATAAATGTCAAGGACACCCAAACCCACGTGTTCACTGTAGCTTCTTTTATAGAAAGAAAGTCTCCCGTCTGCAGACATGGTCAGGCTTGGGCTGGTCTGTTTGGCTTACAGCACAGCATTATCCTTTAAGATGTTTGACCCCTGCCTTCAACGTCTCCAATATAAATTAATAAAATGGGGATTTTTTTGTTAAGGGATGGCAGGAAATTTCGGTTGTTAAAATCAAACCAAAAGCACTGCAGAGGGCTGAGGTGCAGCACTCTGGAATGAGGAATGATGCGGAGAGCCACATGCATTGCTGGAGTACAGGAGGGGTGACATAGCCAGGAAGGAGTTGCCATCGCTCCAGTTCTGCCTCAACCAGGGTCTCTGAAAGGGGTTTCACCCCCAGGACATCCCCACTACTGAGCAGAAATGCTTGGAGATCTGTATCCAGCAGACTTCAGGCAAGAAAATCAACATCTACACCACAAGTTGTTGTAGTAAGAAGGTCTTACATTCCCTCAGTGTCCCACCTGGTGCTGTCTCCCAGGTCAGCTCAGCAGCATTCTTTGCTTTGCTAAAAGGCTGCCATGTTACAGCACAGCAGAGGCTGCATCATGCAAGGGGATGAAATACAGATAATTTAATGGAGGGAATCAAAACCAAGAGTTAAGTTGCATTTTGAAACCTTAAAGATATCAGTAAGTGCTTTATAATTGTTACCTTTTCAAAGTTAAATAATTGACAATGCTTATAGAAAAGAGAACAAGTATAAATGGCTCTTTAGATGGGTGCTATTCCTAATTTGAAGGGAAGTAAAATGTAAAAGTGTGGAAGAATAGACCAGGGACTATAAATTAATCCACATTCCTGCTTCTGATGTTGTTTAGATTACTGGTGATCAGGTTTTCTTCAGTGAAACTGTTGCAGTCCAAGTACAGCCCTTAAAGCCTAAAGAAGATGAAAGATTTAAGTGCTAGTTCAGCAAATTATTGAAGCCTAAGCTCGTGCTTAAATTTGTCCTTCTTCCAGAATACACTGTTAAAATTCCTCATTTAATGCAAGAGAAGGGCACATTTAATCTCATTACATTTAAAGAAACTTTTATCACTAGTGCCATAGATAAGGTTGGACTTCAGGGTGGCAAGGGTGGGCTGGGGGAAGCATGAGAGCGCCGCCATGAAGGGGGAGAGGTCTGGAGTCAAAGCTGCACGCTTTGTTAAAGGCTTTTCAAGGAAATATCCAGTATTTCTTCTGTATAACCTGGCTTTCCTGTCTCAGATGGAAATAGGTGTTTGGACATTGAGTTTAGCAGGAGCTTATTGAGTGCCCTGTGCTGTTCTACACACACTCCCGCTGCCAAGTTATTCTAATTAATGGTTATTGATTTAAGTGTTCTCTATTCTATAAAAGATAAGAATAGCAAAATAATAACCCCCAGTTGGTTTCTCTATTAAGTAAATGTGAAGATATATTTGTACATAGGATAGCTATTAAATGCACTGATCAGGACTTTATTTAGCAGGAGAAATTCCCTATCTTTGGGTCACCACCTGAAACACAAAGGTCCAGAAAGAGGAGCAGGAGATGCGTGGTGTCAGGTCTTTCTTCTTTCCAACTTCCTGTAACAAGAGAATTCTGCTTATTCTTTCTGTTCCAAACCCTTCCCCAGTCTCCTCTCTGGGCACCTACAGCATGTGATGGGTTGTACATGACATACCTGAAGTGGAAATGTTCAGCTGCTTCTTTATGCCATGAAAATCCATTCCTCAGAGCTTCCTCCCATGCTGGATAAGCTAAAAAGCAAAGAAAATGTGTGGGCCAGGAATTCTCAAGCTGAGGTGGGCTACTTGACACACTTCAGTTACAAGGAGTCAGGTCTGATAATGCTGAGGGATCGTGCAACACCTCCTCTTGTCTTGGGAGACAGGTGTCCTATGGAGACAGACTGAGAGAGCTGGGCTGGGTCAGCCTGGAAAAGAGAAGGCTCCTGAAAGGGAGACCTGAGAGCAGCTCCTAAAGGGGCTGCAGGAAAGCTGGAGAGGGGTTTTGGACAAGGGCCTGTAGGGACAGGCCA
Organism: Pezoporus occidentalis; assembly: GCF_034315485.1. Classification (NCBI taxonomy): domain Eukaryota; kingdom Metazoa; phylum Chordata; class Aves; order Psittaciformes; family Psittacidae; genus Pezoporus; species Pezoporus occidentalis. The sequence goes on along the minus strand of NW_026913833.1, from coordinate 727,816 downwards.
AGGGGAATGGCTTTAAGCTGCCAGAGGGGAGACTGAGATGAGCTCTTAGGCAGAAGCTCTTCCCTGTGAGGGTGCTGAGGCGCTGGCACAGGGTGCCCAGAGGAGCTGTGGCTGCCCCATCCCTGGCAGTGTTCGAGGCCAGGTTGGACACAGGGGCTTGGAGCAAGCTGCTCTAGTGGAAGGGGTCCCTGCCTGTGGATGAGCTGCAAGATCCCTTCCAACCCAAAGCATTCCATGATCCTATGATTCTATGATTCACTAGACAGTGTCAGGTGGGAGATGTTTGGCTCTTTGCTCGGCTTTCTCTTTTGACTCTGGGTAAACCCAACTGTGTGAATAATGGACGAAATCATCCCAGTCACATTTGATTTTTTGCATAAAACATTGCTTTAATAAGGTGATCACTTAAGAACAAATGGTGTACTGTATTAAATGAAAAACTGTCAATATTATAAATTTTCCAATGCCTTTTGATGGATCTTAGTGATGACCACGAGTCACTGGCCCTCTCTCTTTCCCTTTTACCAGCAATTTTCATTAGAAGTCAGCCTAAGGAAATAAGGGATGTGTTACACTGAATGCTTCCAGCCAGAAATCTCCCAGGCAGCATTAGCGACTGCAGCACTTCCAGCCCTCATGGTTTTGTCTTGGTCATGCAGCATTCAGTGTGTTTTCAAAAAAACTTTGCATCTGGAGTTGATGCTTGGAAATGTGAATTTTTGGGAATATGTTTTTGTCCTGCTGAAACTGCCATCTTTTTAAGCCAGTATTTGTAAAAATTTCATATCTGAAAGCTTGGTGGGCCTGGCATAATAGGGATATGAAGATGGATTATGGAGAGACCCAGAGTAGTCATTAGGGTAAAGCAGGGAAGGCCAGACTGCTTGCTGAACTGAATGACTGATTGTGCTATCCTGTGTCTTCCTTTCAGAAGAGAGCGCACTGCATTCTGTGTTTTAATTTTAAAGATAATTACTTTAATTTAATTCAGGATTTTTTAGGAAGGTAACAGAGATGAGAACATTTGTTATGGGCCTTCATCTCAGATGTTTGAGCTTGTTCCTAGTTAGTGAATAGGCTGGCTGGGGTGGATCTTGCAGGCCTTGTGACCTTCCCCGTGTAATGGTATCTGCTTCACTCAAAAAGCCCTCTCCACCTCAGCACATACTGTTTTAGAGACTTCTTCCCAGTAATATAAGTAGAGAACTGTAGAGCTGAACACCTGTGGAGTCCTTGGTCCCTGCATGTTGGCTGTTGGCAAAGGAATGTGAGGCTGTACCTATATTGGCATTTAATTTTGGATCAAGGACACTTTTGAAGCTTCCTTCAGCTGTGGCACCTTAGTTTGCATTGCAGAGCAGTGTTGGAGCTTGCAGCTGGGCACTTTCTGGATGAAACCTCAGGTGAAAACTGCTCCTGAATCCATGTTCAGACACCTGATTTTCAAAGGATCCTGAATATTGTACCTTTGAAAATCAGGCTCAGCCAAATTTAACTGTTTGGCACAATGCTAACAAACCTGCTTCCACTCTCCCTGTGTCTCCTCATTCAGAAACACTTCACTCTTGTAACCCAGAAGGCATGGAAAAATGCTGGTAAAGCAGAACAGCCTTTTAATAGCACCTAGATGTTGACCACAGTGGCTTGTCCAGCATAGGAAGGAGCACTTAAAAAAGAAGGAGCTCTGAGGAGCATCCCCAAAACTGCTGTTGGCTTGAGCAGTTTTCACAGCCAGAGTAATAATGAATGCAAAAAGCCTGTGTTCCTCACTGGGACTGGCCACATCTCAGGAAGTCACTCTAGTAACATTTTTATATGCCGTGAGCTGTGCTGAATGAATGGCTGAGTGAGAGCAATGCATTTGCATAGGTAGGGGCACTGTATTTCTTCCCTGCTATCCTGTGACAAAAGTAACATATACTTCTGAACGGTTTGAAATACCTTTTTCTACTTACTTTCCAGATTTATTAAGGTTTGCTTAATAAAGAAGAGGAAACAGCTTCATTAAGAAACATAACGTGATTCTTTTTTGAGAGCAAAGCCACTTTGCTCTTTACATGTCCTCCCTTCCTACCATGTGCTTAAAATTAGCACATGGTGGAGTGGAATATTGTTTTTAAGAACAAACCCGTATCTATGCTCCCAAAGCAAATGCAAGAGGAAAAATACCATTACTTCAGGACAAAAGATCAAAAGAGGATTCAATTCTGAAGCGCTTGTGGCAATGAAAAAAATGTAACTTCAAATGTGAGTCAATTCATTGAAGCTTTAACATTCATTTGTTGCAAATGGAGGGGGCAGCGGAACCCAAGGCCAGAGCCAATTGGCATCTTCCAGGCAGGGAAAGGTCAAGTGGTGGCTCGTTGTGTGTGTGCTACTCCGAGGCTTTGTTAAAACGCTGGTATTAAACAGAAGTTACATCTGGGGTCAAGTGACCGCAATAACAGGGGACACAGCAAGCCCTCAAATCATTCCCCGTGATGAAAATGACACAGAGCTGACATAATATCTGAGGTGAGATGAAACTGAAATCCTCAGCACCTGAACACTTCACCTACTGATGGGTAACCTGACCCTAACCAATCTTATAATCATATCCATGTCAGGGGGGAACCTGCATTTCCCGGAGCAGAAGGTACAGTCACTTGGGTTTATTTTTTGTGGGCTCTGACTCTGCTTGTGGAACGATGTTGTTAAAAGTTTCAATACTCTGCGTTAAGCCTTTCAAATCAATGTCTTCCATGAAAAATCAGCTCCCACCTCGGTGAACACACGGCTTGTGCTGGTCTCTCTTCATTCCAGGTGGTTTCTGCTGTGTATTTACAGAGCAGTAGCACTGCACGCTAAGCGTGGTCCTCAGGGTGATTTAGGAGATTCAGGTTGGGATCAGATATGGCACTTTCAAACTAAAGACTGCCAGAGAGCAAGTACTTGGGGTGATCGTGATTTGTTCAGTGATGGTAAGTGATTTTTGGCACAGGAAGTAACCTTTGATGATGAAAGCATCTTTTAAGAAGAAAGGAAAAAATCAGCTGCTCACTCTAGTGCTCCAAATAATGTCATGTTGGATAACTTTTATGGTAAAAAATACTTGGTTTTTTTTATTTTTATTTTTATCTCTAAATCTCACCTCTTTAAATGTGATCTTTGAATTTATCTTTAAAGTTGCATGCTGGAAGATCCTGATTTCAGAGGCTTATTTGTGCTCTCATATGCGCATCTTTCTGAAGGGGGCAAACAAAGCTCCAGTTAAACCCCATTTACACAGCAGAGCTGGACCAAAATACTCCTCCAATATTTTCCCAGCCAATATATTTGCACGACCCAAAACAATCATTGCACTCAGCTGTCGGGTGAATCAGCATGTATTTAAATCAAAGGCAGCGAGGAAAGACTACATTAGTTCTGTTCCACAGACCTGTCAAAGCTCCGAAGAGATTAAATGCATGACCCCTTCATCCCTAACATTGCTCCACAAGAGACATTTCTGTCACTGTTTCTGCCACTTGGCTTTCTAAGATGCCACGAAGCCTTAGGGCGACCTCTGCTACATTTCAGTGTTGTTTATTGATTTCTGACCCAGTGCTTAATAGTTTTCCCAGTCCCCCTGAATGGCTTTTGTAAGCAATAGGGTTTGTGCATCTCACCGATCAATACCTTTTATATTTACAATAAAATTGAAACTGCTTCTGCTGGGGGTGCAGCCCAGCATTTGTCATCCTTCAGCGAGGGAAAACTATGTCATTATCTGAATTAAAACATTTATTTCTGATTAAGAGAGTGTCCTATCTCATTAATTTTTCCCTTTCCAATAGAAAGGGAATAGAATCCTATTGATTTTTGCACTTTTACACATCTCCACTGCTGGGAAGATAATTGAGAAGTTAGCCAGAATAAATGAAGTTTCAAGTCTAGCAGGCCAGCCAATACCTTCCAAATTCAAGGTGTTTTTATGAAGCTGGATTTTAATTTGTTGGCAAGCTGAAGCAGTGGGACTTACTCGGCTGAGTAAATTGGATTAAGAGTAGAATCTCCTTGAAGCGTGTCTTGGTGAATGCTGAGGGGCTTGTTCCCCCTAGACAGCCACAGACTTGCTTTAGATTTATGCTAAGACAGCTTCCAAATTGCCCTCCTTCAAACCTCAAACTCGCTGCAGGAAGTGTGGATTAGCGGACCAAAAGCTTATTAACTTCCTTCTCCTTTCATTGTATCCACTCTGTTAAAAACAACCAAACTCTAATCGGCAGCTGAACTAGACCTTCGGATTTTCTGCGTCAATTGATTACACTTTATTAGAATAATAGGATTAAATCAAGCTTCATTAAAAAGAATTCCCCTTGCATGAATCCCTGCTTCTGAGGACCTTTTCACAGGCAGCGTTTGCAATACTCCCGGCACAGGGCACTGTTCCTTCTTATATTATTCTCTCTGTGAATTAGCAATCAATATACCATCTTCATTTCCCGTATATGAAGGCCATACAATCATTCTGTATTCCACTGGAAAGCAGAATGTGTGTTTCTACAAAAAGAACTATAAAAGTTTGTGTTTGAATTAGACAATATATTGTAGATTTTAATAAATTACACAGATTTTTGCATATTTATAGCATTAGCTGTTTTAGAGAAGGGAAATGCATCTTCCTAAATACATCCTGAGTCCTCTAAGAAATAAATATACTCTGAGTCCTCTACGAAACACTGGGATTCTTCCCTTTTGGGAACTAAGAAGCAAATCTCTGTATGAAATTAAAACACAAGTAGGAAAAAGATCTACAAGTCTCAGTAATCTCAGTTCAAAGACTACTACTCAGCAATCTGTTTTCTCACTTTTATTCAAGCATTCTTTGCAACTTGATTTTGAAACATCGATTTGATTGTTTTCCAGTTATCCCAAATAAATGGAGTGCAAGTTAAAAAGAAAAGGCTGGAGCTTCTCGTTGCTATGAGCTTGGTAAGTCTGGCTCTGCTGGGGCTTTTGGGGAGGGGGGGAAATGTTCTGAATGTTTGAACCTGATTAGTTTCTAAGGAAGAAGATACAAAATACACAGGGAAAAGTCCCCTGAGAAAGCATTGTAAATGCCTTAGTTATACCAAATCAACAGCACTAGATTAAAAATGCTGTGTAAGTGAAGAACTTAATTTCTTGCTGCATTCTAATGCCGAGTCCCAAGCACCAAAGTATGCAAAAGGTTGAATACATTCATCACAAACATTTCTGTTTTCTCTTTTTACACCAATGAGAAATTACAAGATTACCAATGACCTTCCTACCAATGAAGCACCGTAATTATGGTCATTTGTTATAAAACAGAGATGAATGGATAGAATTTACATAGAATAAAAATATTATTTAACAGCTGTTATTGATGTGTGAAGTGTAATCCCTATTTATTTAAACGCTATAAATATATTGGGAATGTATTCTTTTCAAATTAACCTCATGAACCTTATACTGGTAAAACTTCAATTAATATCAAACTAAAATCCATTTTCTCCTGTTGTGGGGAATATTGCACGGGTAAAAATTCACAGCTGCAGTGGCAGCGCGCTTCCTGCAAGTTCTTGTTGGATATTTTCACTCCTTGGTTCAAGTTTGTGGCATTGGAATTATAAAAATTATCCCTTTAAATTAAAATTGTGCCAAATCCAGTTTTACAAACCCAGTTTTCTTTTCCTGTTATTTAAACATGTAATAATGGTTTGTGAATGAGCTGCTAAACATTATTTACCAGGTGGGGTTTTAGCTACTGTGTTCTACTGTATTCCAAGTTCTTTCCTACATTTAACAGGCTTGAGAATGTGATAAAAGAGAGGAAAAGAAGAAGACCCATTCCGGGCATTTTTACCTCAGTTGGTTCTGGTTTGTACTCTGTAATGTTGTATCTCCAGAGAAGAAGAGGATATGCTGAGTTGTTGCAGCTTTTGATTAATTTAGGGACGTGGGTGACGTTTGTGTCCATGTGTATGTGTATGATACTTGTAGGTGTATCTCTTTTGTATTCTGTCCCTCTGCCTCTAGCTGTCATTATTCCATGTTCATCGACAGAAGAGTTATAGTTTGCAAAAACCTATCAGGTAGGCTGGACACCAGATAATTGAGGTGATGATCAGTGCTAGCAAAAGACAATTGATAGTGATAGTGTCAGAGGCTGTACCTAACAAGATCTGCACCCTCTGTCTCCTTTAGCCTTTCTTTGGAATGGAAAGAATATGGAATAACATGGACATGTCTGATGTGCATCAATAGATAGGATGGCAGTGCATAATACTTCTTGGAACTGCAATATGATGCTTGTATCTTTTGACATTGCAGCAGGTTATTAAATAGAAATGTGAACTATTAAGAGATGATCTTGACTCTCAATATATTTTTATCAAAGTCAAAAGATAGTTGACACCGTTGAGTGCTTCCACTCTGTGAAGGAGCGGGAAAAATCTGGCATTACAGGGAAGTCAAGCATCGGAATTGCCCCGTGCTTGAAGAGGAAGGCAGAGCTCAAACCACAGATGTTTCATGGAAGTGATTAACAACTGTGAACAAGTGTGTACCAGAGTATAAATCCCAGAGTACAAATAAATAGTCAGCCCTTCAGTTTCATGTGTAAGGCTACTGGTGAACCATGAATATACGGACTGGAGAGGACACAAAGCAGAACCTCACACTGTAACAGTCCCATGCTTGGAAGTTAGTTGATCCAGGTTCAGCCTGGGAATATGTCCTCTTCTCATATACAGCCGGTCATGAAGCATTGGACAGAACACGGGCATCTCCCTGGCTCTGATTCAGAGCGAAAGCAGCTTTCATAGAGTGACTCTGCCTCTGAGGATATTCTGATTAAAGCAGTTTTCATACAGTGACCCTGTCTCAGGATATCAGTATCTGAAATGTTACTAAACTACAGGAATGTATTTAAGTCCCCTTCTGCCAAAAGCATCTTATCCTCTTTTAGCATTTTGGATGGCTGTTTATTTTTCTGGACATTTCAAACCACCATTTTCCTTCCTGACTTTCAAAAGAAGGACATCTTTATTTCAACCTAAATGTCTTGTTCCTGCAGTGGACTCCGTGACACCACCTCCTGCAGAGCTTTTCAACATTTGCACACACCAGATGAGGTATCTTGCACACATGACCCATTCAAACAACTCCAAGGGACACAGTATTGCACAGCTCCCTATTTTCAATTATAAAGGGAGGGTTAGCATGGGCAGCTTGCAGTAGGATTTATCCTCTTCTGCCCATCTGTAATGTATGCAAGAAAGTCATAGCTTTGCATGGCTATTAAACACCCTATAGTCTATATAAAAACATGCAAAGTTGAGGCTTAATAGCTATAAAATATTATGGGTACTGCCCTCACTCATGGCTGAATAAGCATGTCCCTTGATTGGGTAATTGGCAAACCACACACTGTAACACATTCATGAATAGTCATGCTTCTTCATAATGGTGAACAATAGGTTGCTTAACTATAGAACTCCGCTTTCCAAACTGCCTTTGCACTGGTCACAGAGGCTCTTCCTCCTGTACAAGCTATTACTTCCTGAGAGTCCTGCATTCTTCTTCCCAGCAGTGCGCTGGCAAAGCCATTACATGCTTGCTCAGTGGCACTGAGGCTCTACTGTCTTTTATTTTTCCCTGAGGCTGGCAGCCTTTGGGAGGGACTAAGACACATTAATAGAAAAGATCTGCTCCCTAATTCATGGCATTTCAGAGAGACCTTTGGATATATTGGGCTCCAGCTGAATGAATGTCATTTCAGCCAAGACAGTAAGTTTGCTGTAGTTTGTCAACTTTAATTCATTTAGGAAGTCCAGTAATTTAATGTGGAGCAGAGGAGACGGACCTGAGTGAGTGATGTGGGATTTTTTTAAGCCACACGAGAAAGCATCATTCAGACTACAGTGGAAATACATTCACGAAGTGGGGCCGACATCTTCAATAAACCCAGCCTTAGTCAGCATAACCAGTAACACTTTGGAGCCCCCCCCAACTTCTGAGAAGTGAGGTCTGTCCCTCTAATGGAGGCAATTGATTGATTTATATCTGTGTGATAGATAGAATGATTGTCAACGGAATTACACTGAATTATGGTGACACTGCTTCTGCTCCACAAGCCACTCCCCATATGTCCTATAACTCAAAACCGGAATGACAATAATACTATCTATGAAATTTATATTCATGATTATAAATTAATTCTTTTTGGCCAGACCAGCAGCAGCCTGGCTGTGCAATTTCCAAACAGCATTTATGGCATTGGCTTGGGAATACTATCTATCAAGCCTGGTGACAAATGTGGTAGATGATGGTCTTTCCCGCCGCTGGCTCAAACATCCGGTTGTGTTACAGGGGGAAAGAAAATGCTATAAAACAACAGGCATCCTTGAGCAGCAATTTCTGACCAGTGTTCCCAGCCTAACATCCAGCTGCACAAGTAAGTCGTCTTGGAAATGAATACTCCTTAGGAGAGAAACATGGAAACCAGGCTGTATTCCCGCATGGAAAGGAAAGAGGCAGTGGTAGTACAAAACAGCTTGGAAATCAGAGAGGCTGACTCTGATCTGGGCCTGTAATCCACATGTTGAACCGCTTTCAGCAGTAGGTGGAAGAAGCACTGGAGCTTTTCCGCAAAATATTGTCTAACATTGTGTTTTATGTGAAATACCTTAAGAAAAGAAAAACAGGACCAAGGAGAATGAAGTGGCATCTTAAAGCTCTGCTGGTGGCAGATCCTGATCTCACAGTGATCACAGAGCAGCCTAAGTGCAAGGAATGTAGCAGAGCAGCGGCTGACTTACACCAGGGGTTTGTGAGGTGCAGAGTTGCTTTAAAGACATTTTGAACAGCCTCGGAATGCCAGCAGTGCCCTTTGGAGGTGCCTTTTGCATGCAGGTAGCTACTGCTTGGCACATGGCCACAGAACGAAGCTCACTGACAGCCGGTTGTAGTGCAGCATTTAGGCTTTATGGGTTTTCTTTGCAAGTAATAATGATGATCCTTTGGGATCTTTGCAGTGGTGAAGGATGTATGCTGTGGCAAAGGTGGATAACCAGGATGCAGCTTTATCCCGTGCACTTTCTGTCCCACATTGCACCAAACAATGTTGATCCAGATGTGTTCTCCAGGAAGTTTGCAAGGACTGAAGATCTTTTGCCTTTCATAGTTTATCAGCTACCCCAAACCAAACTTTGGTCATGGAGAGCTTTACATGAACCAACACCCTCAAGTCCTCCTCAGGTTGGCTGGCCTAGAGTGATTAGCTGATGATAGGTGATAGAAATTAGGAGTACCAATTACATTTTTGTGTACACATGTTACATTGATGAGCAACATATGAACAGAAAAATGGTGCAAGATGATGAGTAAGTTACTCGTTTTGAAATGCTCAGTTGGTGAAAATAATGGCTTTTTTTGCTTTAGAAAAGACATCTTTACAAAAGTGCCTGGCTGTTAGCACTGCTCCCCTTCATTTACGTGTTATTTAGCCTGAAGGAGAACTTCTAAATATATTAAGGTTTGCTGGTGCTCTCAGAGTTGTTCAGGTTAGGTTTTTTTCAGGTGAGGACCAATAGACATGTGCAGTGCAGAGGGCAAGGGGAGCATTTTACCATGACCTCTTGCCATCTGCTATCATGAGAAAGAGGGGCAGTTTGCAAGGCTATGGCTTTCCTAATGGCTCTCTGGCACTTTTCAGGTAGTGTAACCCACCTCACCTGCTCTTGCATGGGTTGCTGTGGCATCAGCAGTCTCTGTTGTCTGCTTCTACAATGGCAATGACATGCTTTCAGGTAGGAGTCCCTCTATGTAGAGCAGGCTGTTGTGGCAAAGGGGCATGTTACCATTCTGACCCCATTAATGTGATGGTCTCAGGGAGAGTAGGGCAGTGAGAAGTTCTTCAACAAGGCACTGAATTATCTGGAGTGTTACATACAGCGGGGATTCCTGCTGATGTCCTGGTTATAAACACAAGGTTGTAGGAGCAGCTTCAGGTGAGACCAGTCCCATTGAGCTCTGCCTTTGCCCTCCTGCCTGATTTTCCACCTCTGCTTTCTCACTCTATCTAGCTGTCCATACAGCCCTTTTCTACCCATTTCTTGCCCAGCTTTATTTCCTACAGGACCTTCTCAACTCCTCCTTCTCAACCATAGGAAGAACCTGCATTCCAGCCCTGTGTATAAAGATACTTTAGGAGAGTTGGGATCCAGTAAAAACTCCAATTCATTTCTTCTCTGCTGCCTCCCCCTGCTATCAGTAATAACCTGCCCATGTTACCTGTACTATCCCTTCTCTCTATTTATCACTTTCACACCCCACTGCCATTCTGTCCAGGCCAACTTTCTCCTCTCCCATCATCTAAATGCTTTTCCATCAACCTTCCATGTAAATTCTGGCTTATGCTTTGTTATAGTAACAGAAATGCATGCTTATTCCACTGTAAGTCTCCAACACAGTGAAATCCATTAATTGAAAAGGTTTTCCCATCTGTTCCAACTGAACGGAGATGCAGCTGTATGGAATGCAGCTATGGTGCTTGAAAATCTATATAGACAGCAGCCTGGAGAGGAAGGAAGAGAGTTCATTTACATACTTTGTGGTCTGATGCAGAAATTCAAGGTGGAAGATAGGCACATCTTAAGGCTTTTTAGGAGCAGATTTCATTTGGTTACAGGTGGTGTGCCTTCTTAAAAGACAAGGTGGGAGTAAAAGGTATTGTGGGAAGAGGAGGCTGAGAATGGAGAGAATTCCTACTTGGTCCAGCTTTGAAATAGGTTTTTATATAAATCCAGAGTGACACAAGGGATCCTGAGGGACACATGAGCCTACTGGAGGGAAGTACAGAACACCTAAATGATTTGGGAAGAAATCACATGAACTCCTACTCCAGTTAGGTTGCCATATTCAGAGGGCAGCCTGAGGATGCTCACCAAAGGTCTGTGGCGAGACAGGAGACTAATCCTTTCTCTGGTTATAAGTAGATCCCTTCCAAAACAAATGTGTTCCTTGGCTGGGGATCTGCGTTTTGACTGTCTGATGAATCAGACATAAAGTATCACGGGGCTTGAGGAGCTCATTATTCTGAGCACTTCACTTGCTGCTCTCCACGGCTATCACAGCCTGGAAGAGTTTTCTGCTGACTCGTCTCTTCCAGCCTTTAAGACAAAATCCTGACCTTGCACAGCGCATTTAATTGTGCCAGGGCTCAGTGGAGGCCTCGGCAGCAGAACTTCCACGGAGCAATCCTTCACTTCTACACCTGCAGCACTGGTAGGAGTTATTGAAGCCTGCTGACGGGAAAAATAGATTTAGATCCTTTATCTAAATGAAATATCCTAACACTGGTAGTTCCAAAATCAAGCACAAATATTAATCTAACGGAAGGTAGAAACTATACTATGTTAGTTGTTCTAAAAGTGAAGAGTGGGAATTAGAAACGTAGTAAGTCATCAAGGCCATGGCTCTGCCAAGAGGCTCTTTGGATATGACACTATGAATTACTACTTTACAAATAGTCACTAGATGTAATTGGAAGTGAAACATGGGGGCTTTTTTATCAAAAGGGGCAATTTTCTTCTATGTGTTTACATTGCATTTCCTTCCACACATCTCTGATCAAGCACTGGGGAATGGGGGCATCATTAACACAGAAAAAACCTAATAATCAAATTTCCTAGCTTGTTATTTTGATTTTAGTTTTTCTAATGCCTTTCATCTTAACCAATCCCCTGGAACTGAAAACAACAACTACTGCCCTGTATTTGTAGTGACAGCAGTTTCACAGTCTCTAAGCAGAATTAGTGGAAAAAATATAACACAAGCTGGGTATTATATTGCCTGAAAGTATGAGCAAATTTGAGTTTTCTTCATCTGTATTTTCTATTCCTTGTTTTCTAATTTTAGACTTCTGGTAACCTTTGCAGTGTGGAAGAAAACCAGGTACTGCATGATACATACTCGATGGTTATCTAGTTGAGGATATCCCTGCTCATTGCAGGGGGATTGGACTAGATGAGCTTGAAGGTTGCATCCAACCCAAACCATGCTATCATTCTATGGTTAGGTGGCTCTTGGTTTGGAATACTTTCCACAGATCATTTAGGAAAATAACAGCAAATCCAGAGTGGATTCCTTCCAGCAAAGAAGAGCCGCTGTTAGCTTTACATGTCTGCTACGATAGTGTGTTAGTGGTGGGAGCCGGACAACCAGATTCCAACCAGCCCTTTTCCCATCCATAACCAGAGTTGGTTATTCTTCCTGAAAGAGCATCTGTTCTGCATTCCCTGAACATCTTGGTGGATGGGTCACATCCTGCACAGCCTCCAGGTACACAGATATAAGGAAGAAGCTCTTCCCTGTGAGGGTGCTGAGGCGCTGGCACAGGGTGCCCAGAGAAGCTGTGGCTGCCCCATCCCTGGCAGTGTTCAAGGCCAGGCTGGACACAGGGGCTTGGAGCAAGCTGCTCTAGTGGAAGGTGTCTCTGCCTGTGGCAGGGGTTGGAACTGGATGAGCTTTAAAGTCCCTTCCAAACAAAACCATTCTATGATTCTATGATACAGTCATCTGTGCCATGACAATGATGTTCACTCTCTTCACCTCATGGCCGTCTCTGCATGAAAGTAGGGACAAGCCAAAAAAAGAAGTATGGAAATACAATTTATATAAGTAAAATGGGCATAATTTTAGATGTGAAGCTACAGAGGTGAATGGAACTCCAGCCAAAATAAATCTAGCTATTGATCTCTAGAACAGGTAGTGAAAATACTGATGAAATCTGGAAAGTACCAGTGAAACTGTGGAAAAGAACAGCATCCTCAAGCAGAGCTCTTTGGGGCTGTCTGCCGTTAGAATGGAATTTATTTGTCAAATTTAGTTGAAAAAACTCATTCCCCTGCTGAAATTCCAACTTCCCAAACTCTCAGCCCCAGGTGGACTTTTATAGCCAAGATCTAAACCCCTGAAAAATAGCGGTGTACAGTATAATGGAAATGCTGACACAACCTACATTACAGCTGCACGAATTGTGCCACTATAGTTTATGGAGAGCCCATTTTGGTTTTGTCAGGTTTTTAAACACAGGCTGTTGTAAATTTGAAAGAAGACTGTCTTGTCTTTAGGCTTTAAGACTGTACATATTAGAAGAATGGGTCTGAACCAAAATCTTCCCTTTCAGATGCCTTCTGGAACTTTAGGAGAACTGGAACTCTCGCAGTGCCATCGCTATCCTGTTTCGTTGTTTGCTTTACTAGGAGGAATTAGTTCTGTTATGAAATACAGCCCCAGGAGCAAACAAAATAGGAGGCTGTTCCCTCCCCTCCAAGAAACAAACCGGAGAGGAAGATGGTGAGGAGAAACAAGTGCAGCTCATGCTGCACCAGTTCATCCAGATTGGTGACAGGATTAGGCTCCCAGTCCACTGAAATGGCAGATCTAGCCCAGATTATGCTGTAACCTAAAGCCTATGACAGGTAAATATTTATAGGCACAAATGGCACCGAAATAAAGGTGTTTGCAAGCTGAAGCTGTGATCAGAAAATTATGGATCTTGTCTTTAATAAATGCCTGTGGAGGAAGTTGGATTTAGGCTGCAAACCTGTTCTCAGTAGCTTTTGGGAAAGTTTATCCTGAACTCATAAAAACAAAGAAATGCAGATAAAAACTAAATGTCACCGCTTGTGACCAGTGCTGTTTGATTGATAACATCAGCAGGATGTCTTTCTAGTACAACTGGAAAGGTGGCACCTTTCTAAAGCATGTGAAAGCTGCCTTGCATATGCATGAATTAACCCATAAGAAAGCAAAGAGGAAAAAAATCTATTTAAATCTGCATTAATCTTTTATTGGCTTTTCCACTTCTCATAAACAGTTTGTAACCATACATATATCATCATACCAAACATCATGTATAACTTCTTACTCAATAATCCAATTGATATCAAGGTGATATATTCAGTAACAACAGTTCTTAAATGGGCCATTTTATAACCTAGGCAAAGGTTAATCATCCTTAGCTTCTTAAGTGTGATCTTAACAGTACTGCTCATGCTTACCAGGGAATTTCAAGTGGTGCTCTGGTTTATAGTTAATTAGGAGACAGATTCCTCACTGATGTTGAAAGGAAAGCCCTGATGTTAAAATATTGTTAGTAGTGCTGGGTGCCCTATTTTTGGGTGCTCAGCCGTGACATGTAGACCCTGGTTGCCAGAAGCCAAGGCCTCAGCATTTTCTGATTATCAGGCTCTTTAAAGATATGTCACATTGGGAACCCAGGAATTGAAGACATTAGAACCACTTGTCATTTTTGTTCTGGTTGGCTTTGTTCAAGTCTTCCTGTAGCCTGTCAAGAGTCAATCAGCAGGAAGCCAAAACAAGACATCGCTCCCCATCGGCTTCATATTCACAGTGAAGCAGAACATCTGACCTGGTGGCACCAGCGTGACACCATCAGCAGGATCAGCACACTGGCGTGGTGGTCACACCAAAGGCTTCCATCACGCCTTAAGCATCCTGGAAGTAAAATGGTGACACAGCTAAATTTAATCCCCCTGATCCCTCTGGAGAACCTCTCTTCTTCAGGCTATTCCCACATAGACAAAAAGATTTTGTCTCACTGAACCTATCTATTGACCGCGGCTGTCACCCCTGCTCTGACCACTGACCTTATCTGAATATTCAAATCCATTGTAGATCACAAGTTCAAATGATTTTCTTACCCTTTGAAAGCCCTGTTTTCATAGTGAGCTGATTGCAAATGACAATATTATAAGGGGTGTAATTGAGATTCTACAAACAATTTGCACCTCAGATTTACAAAAATAATACATAGGGAAATGTGAACGCTGCCGACATTTCCTTCCCCCACCAGACTGTTGAGTTGATCCTGTTTCTGGAAACAAGTCTGTCCCTTTCAGGTACTGAAAGACATAATTTGCAGGAGGATTTTAGAGGGACCTGCCAAATCTGCTACCACAACATACAAGCCACTGATTCCACTTCAAGGCCAAAGATGGCACTGGCCACTTGCCTTCGTTCTGGAAGGCTGATGTGTGCTACAGAGGGCTTCCACCATGCTGGAGGCATCCCAAGCTGGAACACAAGCTGGTACTAAAACTCATCTTTCTTCCTTCTCAGAGCACCAATGGCTTCCCTGAGAAGGGAACCTCCAAAGGCAGCAATGGGAATTCCTACCCATTGTCTGTAATGTGAGCTGAGGAGGTGCAAAACCCTTCTAAACCCACACATCCAAACCCTCCTAGTTATTCAGCACTTTCACAGCATTTGTTCGATTCCATAATACTTTTCTTCATTTAAGTAATTTTTCTCTCTAGAAAGGATCCTATTTTAATTTTATTGCAGCATTTTCCTAGAAGGAAATTTTTTCTAGCACTTTAAAAAATATCTGAGATCTAGTTGCTACAAGCAAGGTTGCTATATAGAAATGTTAACACTTGGCCTAACTTGATTCTCCTTTCGATTCTGTCTTCTGGTTTTTATAGCATTGCCCATTCCTATTTTGACTGTACATCCCTGATTTTCTTTCCTTGTTCCTCCTCTGATATTTTTTCACAGTAGCAGAAGGCAAATAGTATAATAATGAACTTAAACCTTAATCTCTGTTACTTGAACAGCTTCAAAATTGTCAGAATTAACTGATCCTAATGAGAATTTCAATAGAAGCCCCATATCTCAAGTGGATCTTATCTAGCTGTCTGCCTGTCCATCCATCATTCCATTGACTTACTCATCCTGCTTAAAGTTACTGTGTATTTGCTGGTTTAAAGAGTGATGACTCAACGGGCTCAGAAGAACTAGAATATCAAACTGGATTAAGTTGGACTGAGGTGTACGCGGTATTTATAATGAAACTTAGGTGAAGAAAAGGTGTAGTACTAGGAAATCAGGAAATTCAAATTCAAATTCAAAGCCATGCAACTGAAAAGCAAATAGGGGCCATAGGTAAGAAATTCAGCAATATAAATCCCTTTAGCTTCATAATACCTTCAGAAGTCTTTATTAAACATGTAAGGAAAGAATACCGAATTGGAATGTCCAGTACATGCCACACATGCAGCCTGATGAGTTGTGGTGATCTGTTCAGCAGGAGGAGTCCACAGGCATCCACCTTGTCTGTCATGGAGGGTGTTCTCATGAGGAAAGCATGGACACAGAAATCCCAAATCTATAGACCCCACTTTCCACAAACATGAAAATCTATGCAGAAATCTTTTACGGGGCCTGATTTTTGGACATGAGGAAGGTGCATCTTCTGCTGGTATTGGTTGGAAGCAGCAGCAGAATTTCAGAGCTTTTCTAATCATAGAATCCTAGAATGGTTTGGGTTGGAAAGGACCTTAAATCTCATCCAGTTCCAACCCCTTGCCACTGGCAAGGGACACCTTCCACTAGAGCAGCTTGCTCCAAGCCCCTGTGTCCAACCTGGCCTTGAACACTGCCAGGGATGGGGCAGCCAGAGCTTCTCTGGGCACCATAGTGTTTCTTGAGTTTCCTGACCCTCACTTTCTGCACCTATTAGAGCCCCCTTGATAATAGTTCTGGTGCTATTTATTCTTACATACATTATTATGAACTGCCCAGTATAGAATATAAGGCTTAAGTGCAGGCACGTCCATAAAGCCTTTGGAGATCATTCCATGGATGGCGGTCCAGGAGTGCAGACTATTGTTGTAAATTTGAATTTTCTGCTGTATGTTTTCTAAATGCCTATATAAATAGCACAGGAAATAATAAAATGAATAAAACACACGACTTCCTTCTAGTTCCATTTGGCAAGACAGGGTGTGAAATGAAGAGTTCTGTTCTCCAGGTGGTGATCTCCATGCATAGCATAGTGTTTGTCCTGAATTTCATTGCTTTCAAAAAAAGTCCTGAAAAGTCGTGATTTAGTTGGCATTTAATGTAGGTTTTATATAACTTCTGTGATATAATCAGTTACCGAGGGAATCGATGAGGAAACTTAAAGAGCAGTAAAAGCTTCAGCTATTGCTCTCTCTTCCCAGCGATTGGCTTGCTGGGTACACAAACCCCACAAATCCCAGGCCACATCTACCTGCGCCCTCCTTGCCATGGCACATTCCTGGCTCCCACTGGAGCCGGTGAGACAGGCAGTGAGCTGGGGCAGTGGGACAGCACGGGGGGGCTGTAAATCACCTCCCCTTCCTGCAGAGCTGGGAACAACAATGCACAACCCATAGGTAGGTATATTAATGTCTCCAGCTATCCATAAATGAAAAATCATGTATGGCAACACTCTCTTCATTGTTATTCCAGCAGAGGGCTTTTTCCTTTTTTTCCCCCTTTTTTATTATCGGAGCCTCCGTTTTATTTTTTGGAAAACAGTTTATCTGCTCAAATTTTCTGTCTGCTTTGGCACATGAGTGTTCTTGCCCATAAATAAATAATTGTCTCTTTTACTTAGAAGCACAGACCGGTTTGGGTTGGAAGGGCCCTTAAAGCTCATCCAGTTCCAACCCCCTGCCACAGGCAGGGACACCTTCCACTAAACCAGGTTGCTCAAAGCCTTGTCCAGTCTGGGTTTCAATGCTACATGGATTGAGTGGCTCTGTATTTATAAAATGATGGATCAGACTCTTAATGGACATAGAGAAGAAAGCCACAGGGCCAGGGATTTTGCCAAATTTGGGCAACCACCTGCTAATCCCACCTAAAACACTGGCACAGGTTGCCCAGGGAGTGGCGGATGATCCACCCCAGGAGGCATTCAAGGCCAGGCTGGATATGGTTCTAAGTAACCTGAACTAGTGAAAGATGTCCCTGCTCTTTGCAGGGGGTTGGAACTGGATGAGCTTTGAAGGTCCCTTCCAACCCAAACCATTCTATGATTCTATGATTCTATTCTATGAATCCCAAGAAACCGCAGCCACATTGAAACCTAATATGAAGAATGTTGGCAACGTTTTAAATTAAGTGTTTTTAATATGCTTAACCATGCATTTAATTTAAGCTTAATGAGAGAGTTATTGTATGCTGACTAAATACCATGAGGTTATTAAAAACATATTTACAGAGATTAACAGTGATGTAATAGATACATGTTTATGCCATCATCGGTAAACCGCTAATACCACGTTTCAAATTAATTGGCATGTACTCAGAATACAGTAGGGCTCTGGAGAGATCTATTATATTTGGTTTATGTTGATGAAACACCAAGTGGTTTAATGAGGGTTAATTGATCTAAGTAACTATTAAAATACACATTTCCTATTCAGTGCTTATCAGGGTTTAAATCAACATAACATTCAAGCAACTGGAATTTCATGTGTGCTTAACAGGCATGGGATAATTCATGTGCTTTAGAGGTGAGTGGTGGCTTGAGTGATCTGTTGAGTGGAAAGCAGTTACATTTTCCAGGAAATACCAAAATGATAGATTAAATAATAAAAAACATAAATCATAGCAATACCAGCAATAGGTAAGGTATAAGAAGCAAAAGTCCAAAGGGTTTCTGCCATGCAGCAGGTCTTCAGATTTCCTCTCTGGCTTTAGTACCACCTCAAATCTGGTCAACCAATTGAGTTACTGTGGGTCTAGTTATACTAACTGGTTGTGTCCTCATGCTAAGATTCATTCCCACTGATCCTGATTGCATTGCAATAAAGGAAAGTTTGCTGTGGTCATGATTGGACCCCAAATAAGCAATGAGGAGCCAGCTGGTGAGGTTAATTTAGCATGCAGTATCTGTTTTGGTAAGTCTAAATCATGTGCAAGATGCTTACCACAGATACCTAATTTTACCTGCTGCTGAAACACGTATGTGTCTAACGGAAAATCTACGAGCATTTTTGGAGTGTTTCAAACACACTTTCCACTGGTTTTAATTTAATTTCACTTTTTTTATGAAGAATCTTATTGAAAGGGCACAGTGTAAAAGCAATGAAGACCAAATTGCTGTACATGAGGTTTCATTTCTGGAGAGCCAGAGAGATTAATTCACTTGGCTGTGACTTGTTCATTACTACCCCAAGCTAACCAAAAAGAATGAAATATCACAGAGAGCTCCTCTCTTCTGTAGGTCACAGCAATGTCCTGATCACAGCAGTGCAGGGCTATGGAAGAGGAAAATACTCTGGTTAACACTCTGAGAATGCCCCACAAGGTAAATTATTCTGGTGCTGCAGTTCTGTTTACTGATTCTGAAATATTGGTTTTCTGGTCCTTATTTTATTTTATTATATTTTATCTGAACAAGGGGCTCATTTTCCAAAGTGTTTCCAAGACTCGGATTAGGATGTGGCACCTCATTGAATCAGGACCCAGGATTGCTGAATCAGAGAATCCCAGACTGGTTTGGGTTGGAAGGGACCTTAAAGCTCATCCATTTCCAACCCCTGCCATGGGCAGGGACACCTTTCACTAGAGCAGGTTGCTCAGATCACTGGTTGTCTATGTGGCTTTCTGATCTGTACTGCCAGGGAAGGGTGTGCAAGAGTACCCATGTGTATTGGTGGGAAGAATCAAAGAAAACAAGAAGAAGGACCCTCTGTTAAGGTGCTTCATTTGGTTCAAATGAGGTAAATTCATTTTGTTTTTTAGGCTCCAGAAGCCTAAATAACAGCTTTTTGGTATTTAGGTAACAAATGGTAACAACTTTAAATTTTCATGATCTGCCTCCAGGTGCAGGGTCTGGAGCTTTGCCTGCACCCCACAGCTTTCACCCTGGCAGCCCCAAAAAAGAGAGGTACTATACAGGTTGTGGTCAGTTATAGACATAGACATATAGACATACAGACATAGACATACAGACATCTATATGTCTATAGACATATAGACATATAGACATAGACATATGTCTACAAATAGACATATAGACATAGACATATGTCTACAAATAGACATATAGACATAGCAAAAGCTGCTGTCACTAGCCTTGGTCCATGGAGAGGGAAGTGATTGCATGGGATAGATACGTAGGTGTGGAGGTTTCTTGAGTTACTTGCTGCTGGTGTTTGGTGGTTTCTGTCCATCGTCATCATTTTCTTCCCTTTCATAAGGTTTCAGCATCAGCTTATTTTTTTCTACACATTAAATATTGACCAATGAGTAAAATCAAGGTCCTACATGTATATTCATCAAGTCTTGGATCCAAAGAGTGTTGTGGATCATTATATGTGACTCAAGCCAGCAGTAAAATTTAGATCCAGATCGAGCTCTGGGCTTTGTAAATGTTAACATTTCAGGATTTGGTCTGGAGTTTTGCTTCAGGTGCATCTCTAAGCAGGATAAAAGTTATTATGGTGATGAGGAGGTTGAATTATTCTCTTGTATTGTCCATGAGGAGTAAATAGGCTTGTAAAAGATCAAAGGTTATATCCTGACGCAGGGAAATGAATACAAACATTATACTGGGCCTTTATGTGCCACTTAGCTTGTCTGTAACAGTTTACAGCAGAACTTCATAGCATCCATTTATATTGCTTAAATTTGTTAATGATCCTGAATTCGTTGTTGAACCTTTTTTAG
Organism: Pezoporus occidentalis; assembly: GCF_034315485.1. Taxonomy (NCBI): domain Eukaryota; kingdom Metazoa; phylum Chordata; class Aves; order Psittaciformes; family Psittacidae; genus Pezoporus; species Pezoporus occidentalis. Next base: position 707,314 of record NW_026913833.1, on the reverse strand, counting down.
AGGGAAAAAATGTTAACTCTTAATAAGTGACATGGCATTTTATTCTGAATCAAAAGCCTTTTCTTTGAAAATGACTTAATTAACATTTCCAGGTTCATAACATTTTCATTTATTCCTCTTTTTTGTTTTTAAATGGTTTTTTAAGTTTTCCAGTGATAGTGATAGAGGTTTCCTAATGTATTAGAAAAACATAGAGTGTGCCCAGTGGGACCTGCAATCTGATTAGCTTTCAGTTTGAAGCTGAAGAAGGAGATTAAGCAGAGAAGGACTGCTGTGCTATTAAAAAGAAAACCTGATTTCTTTTAGCCATTAGCCAATAAAATGAGTACAGCTGTCAGCAGAATGGCTAAATACATTCCATTGCAAGATTATCAGGTAAATATATGAAAACTGGGCAACTTTTTGAACATGGGCTAAGTTAATTCTGCTCTTTGGGATGACTTTGAAAGCTGGAGTCGTGCTACTATAAACCACGGGGTTTGGTATTCTCTTTGAAGAGCCTTCGGGCTGGGTTTCATCCAGCTCTCTGCACAATAGGGTCTGGTCCTTGACTAAAGCTCTAAATTGTTGCCACAATATATAACAAAAATGAAATTCTAATCCCACTGAAGTCACATGAAGCAGCTCCAAATTTATATGTGGAATTTAGTGCAATGTGACTTCGCTCTGGTGATATACCTCTGTATACCCTAAAGACTTCACAAAATCTTTCCCAATAGTGGTAATACTGCTGCTCTCCACTTCGTCCATTTTGCTGTTCTGATGTGCCTCTAAACATTATGAGTGATAAAAGCTACAATGTCCCATATAAAAGATGATGGGTATCCAGCTCATATTTCTAGTCTTAGGTTTTCCAGTGTTTTGGATACATTTCAGCAACGGATCCAAAAAGCAACTTCTATAATGTTCTCCATGAAGGCAGAATGTAGTTTTAGGGGGAAAGAATAGATGGGTCTTCTGAATTAGAAACAGAAGTCCTACCAGCACATTGGCCTCTCACATTTGTTGAGAACTAGACCACTGTATATACACATTCCAAAGCCACTGCATCCCTCGCTGAAATCCATTCTCATCTAGAACATAGCAGCTATTTAACAAGGCCTATTTTTATGAGGAAGTGTTCAAGCAAAATGTCATGGAAAAACAATTTTCGTCCTGAAAAACAACTGCTTAGCTCAGACAGCATCATGTCAGCAATTAAATCAGTGTAACGAAGTGGAGTACCCCATTAGAAACAAGGTGGTGTATGGAAGTCTTGAAGGAAGAAAGGTTAGTGGTAACTAAAGATGTGGTAGGGGCTGAGAGTTTCCAAATGCACTTTTAAAAACCAAAATAATATGTTTAAAACGTCAAAAGGGTAATGCAGACTGGGGAAGAAAATAAGTATATGCAAGTATATACATAAGTATTTTTCTTATACAAACAGAGCCATTAGTCAATGCACGCACACACACATCTCCTGAGATGTAAATAACTGTGTAAGATGTTCAATATATCTTCTCTACACCTATTGTAGCATTCCTTTGACACCTTTGTGCATGCACTTAATCCTGATACATCTTTTCTGTTCATGTCTGTGTAGTTAAGCACGTGCTGAAAAACTGGGTCCCAGTCCTGAAGGCAGTGGGACCACGCAGAGGTGAAAAGCAAAGTGACGGGAAGCAGATGTTTAAGTTCATCAGTATTAGCAAAGCTCCTAAAGTCTAAAGATAAGTGTGTGCTTAAAACCCATTGAGTTCAATCAGATTAAGGCCCAGAGACAAAGTTAAGCATATGTTTTGATGAACAGGGATGGACTGCTGTTGGATACCACAGCACAAAAATTAAGCATATGCATAGTCTTAACAGTCTCATAGCTTTTGACTATAAAGTCTTCTGGCAGGATGTCTATTTATTCATTTTCCTGTGAAGCATCTTTCTTTCATACAAAAACATTTACAACTTGGAAATACAAAGAAAATAACATTAGTCTCATTTTATAATCAAGTGATTACAAGTAAGGGAAGACAGGCTCTGCTCATTCTGTATTAATTCTCCTTTTCCACTGCTTCTTTATCTCCACTGAGGAGTTCAAGGGTTAAGCCATCCCAACATGCCTCACTCTCAATTTATAAACCAGGAAATCTTCCATAAATCAAAAGTTACAAACAGACTTTGTAATGTCATAACTCTTGTGACGGCTTTCCTTTTGATTGATTCCTATACATACATTCTGTCTGATTACCATAATGTGTTCTTGTGGGACAATTCAAGCAGGGTAGAAGAAAGGCGCAAGGAAAGAAGTAAATAACAAATGGTCCTGACTCCTCCTCATCGAGAGTGATTTCAGTCCAATGTTCCATCATATCAACCGGGAAAGAGAGTCTTAGGGTTTAGGCAATCAATTACAGATATGTGTAGAGGCAGACACAATCATTTCACTGATTGTCACCAGTCTAGAGCAGTGACACAGGGAAGTGATCCATCAGTCTATTCCCACTGACAATCAGAGAAAGATGGCAGACACTTGTAGACTAACAGGCACCTGGATTGGCTGGCTTTGAGGATTGAAAAATAGCTGTATTTCAAACGTATCTAAACCTTTAAATACCTCTGCTCGAAGATTTCATACAGTCCCAGGAAACATTTAGAGCCATTACAGGAGTCGCTCCTATTAGGGTGGGAGGAGAGTAAACCTGCTTTCAAGTGCATTAGAATGGACAGAGTGAAGTAATCATGTTTAAGCCAGGAAAATCAAGGCCCTTTCTGATTTGCCAGCTTTTATTTTCTTCTCCTTTAATGCTGTGTTTTTAATAGGCAATCTGATTTTTATGCATGAGAAGCAAAGAACTGAAAATTAGCTCATTTCTGACTGGAAATTTAGCATCTGATTTAGAAAGCATTTGTTCTGTTGCTTAGCACTGCTTTTCCTTCAATATACAGGGGTTTATTTATATTAAAACTCACCCCAGATCATCTTCAGCAGGGTGAAAAGCTCAGAGCGTGGTCAGTGTACCAGCCTGAGAAATCCCCTCTTCTGCTAACCTTTATATACATTATCAGAGCTCCACAGAAAGACAACTTATCTACTCACTGGGTTTTTAGTAGCCAGACGATTTCAGACTTTATGTATTTAGTGGGTTCTTCTCACATCAATGTTCTTTTAAAATCTGGAGCCAGCAAAGGAGGAGAAACCAGACACCAACTGCTTGAGATAGAAAAGGCAGAGCAGCATCCCACTAGCTGTGGAGGGCTGGCTGCAAGCTCGGGATGTTTGGAGAAACAGCAGCTCATGGACCTGCTGCTGCCAATATCCAAGTGTTAGATGAGTGATGTTTTGGTGTTGTGAACTTCCCAGGCACGTCTCTCACCACTCTTCCCCTCATAGCTCTTCACAACTGAGAATCTAAACCTCAGAGAGACCATATTCTCCCCTGCGGTGCTGCCATGTAGCAGTGCCTATGGGGTCTGCAGTGCACTCCTACACCCCTTCTGCAGAGGGGCAGCCTCATCTTTACCCTGATTTGTGATCCTTGCCATCCAAAACCTCCATTAGTGTTGGTTTTTAAGGATGAACTTTGAAGTAAGGGATGCTGTGCTTAGGCTGGCCAAAGGCGGATCTCCCCCGAAGGCACAGGTAAATTAACTGAGAGAAAATCCTGCTTCATGGCCCAGCGGGTCCTGGGGAGGTGGAGAAACGAGTTGCTCTTCCAAAGCTTGGAACGAGGTGCTGCTGGGTGAGGGTGAAGCCTGCCCCCGGGGCAGATGCTGTTGGGCTTTTTATGCCCTACCCCAACAAAGGAGGTATTTTTTTGCAGCCCAGAGAATGAGGGAGGGTTTGGTCCTCCCACCTCTAAGCTCCTGTGGGAGTTGGAAATGTTCCCACAGGGCTTCATTAGAGCAGCCTCTTTCATCTGTCTGATGGGTCCTGGTGGCATCCAGCATTTCCCTTGAGGCTCCCATCCCTAAAATGCAGTTGCTGCTCCCAGAGCCTCACACACTCGGCTTCATAGGTATGGCCTCCACACCAGGGGATGGAGCCAGTCTTGTCCTGCATCAGGATGTCCTCACCCCTCTCCCCAGTGAGACAGGACATGCTGAGCTCTGTATTGATGATATTCATTGACATAATAAATATTAAAAAAATCACGATATTTATTATTATTTATTTCAAAAAATCAATATATTTATTATTATTTCTCTCCTGAGAGCTGTGTATAGCTAACTGGTTGTTCAAACCGGTTGATCCTATCTTCCCAGTCCTCAAGCACTCCAAACACATGGAAGCACCACATTTTGGTGGTTTTTTTTCAGGTAAAGAAGGGCATGAAAACAAAATCTGGGAGCTCCCATTTTAAACATACCCAGGCCCCCTCTCGAGGACACCGCTGACAAAGTTCTTGGATAACATTAGTCTGATGGCAAAATGTATAAAATAGAATTTATTATTAATTCATAAACAGCTTTGATATCTATTGCTCTTCTCCTGTAATGATTTTTAATGTCATCATGGGTTTTAATTTTGCATGAAGCCCATCGCCGTCTGTTTTCATTTGTTTGGTAAACCTTGTCTGCTTTATTAAGGAAATCCCAGGGCTTCTGTGGGTATTTGTGCAACACTAAGGATAAAGAAATGTTAATAGTAATTTGTTTCTAGCTCAATGCAACATTAATTTCAGCACTGCATTAGGAGGATTTTATTTGGATAATTTCTCAACCTGGGGAAATATATTTACCATTCCCCAAAATCCAGTAATCCAAATGAAGAGTGAAAAAGCCTCAGTGTCCTAAGATCTTGTACAAACCTTAACTTAGGCTTTATTTACTACGTATGCTCTTGCAAGCCAATATGAACCATAACTCCATTTAGATAATAATAATCAAATTATCCAAACCTGGGAGAACATGGTTTATAGATTTTGGTCTAAATTTAATACAAAAATGCAGTAGTCCTTGTTTGGAAGAGTTTATTAAGGGTTAGCCAAGAGAAAGCTTTTTCAATAGTCTATAACTCTCTAATGGCCTTTTTCAAATAAAATGGGAAAGAATTTGCAAAGAAACCTATATCAGTGAGCTGCAATTGTAACATTACAGTACAGGTCTATAAATCTTGACATGTTCAGAAGATTGCCTAAACCAGCAATACAATCTGTCCAAACCTCATTGTCTCCACGACCAGCCAGACTCATTTTAAGAAATGTATGTGGTCTTCAACCTAATTTTATCACCTTCATTTGTAAACTAGTCAATCAATCAAGGCATCCTGTGAGTCTAAATAGAAAAAGGAGTGCATTTTCATGCGTTTCCAGACAGCACAGTCAAAAATTAATCTCCACTTGATCAGACATTCCTTGCCCTCATCTCAATAGACCATCATTAGGGTCAGCAATGTATATTAAAAATAGAGTTGCGGCGAACTGTTCGTCAGGGATTCTTTGCAAGCTACCTGCTGCCAGCTCAGTGAGCTCATGGCTCCCTTGGAGCCTGCAAGAGGAGACTGGGTTCATCCAGGAAAGAGCAGCCTGAAAATGAAGTTAAAAACAGGGAAAGGAGAAAGATGGCGAAATTCAGGTGTTCTTTGCTCCGCGAGCGCAGCGGGGTAACAGCTTGATGAAACGTAACGTGGGACCCCAGATGAGACCTCGCTCATGATCCCTTTCCCACTTACATTACAGCCTATCTGTAGACATTACTCTTACACATTTTCCTACATATGTATGCGTTTACTGTGTACAGGGTGAGACTGGGGCTGGGCAGGTTTATGTTGAGAAGATGGGCAGTGGATATGCACTATGCCCCAAAGCCATAATTCCTACTTTTCCATCAAGGAGTTTATGACCTCTGTTACCAAGCCCTTTTGGTGCACTGCTGTCCTGTGGATATAGCTAGATACATTTGGACTGACCCCTCCTCTCCCTTGCAGCTGCTTTTCTTACCTCAGGCAAGACTGAGAAACCAGTAAACTGCTGGAACTGATCTCATAGGAATTCCCAGTTGGTGCTGGAGTGCTGTGCTAATGGTGGGGAGCCGTGGCTGTGTGTGAACTGGGAACCTGCTTTGGCCAAGGAGGTGCTGGGGGCTCTTGAGGGTGGCACAAAGACTGCTCCAGCCATGCCAGCACTGAGCTGTGCCAGGGAATGTGGGCAGTGGCTGAGGATAATGGCACATCTTTGCTTTGTTTTGGAGCATAAGAAAAATTCCAGAATGAGAGACATGGTACCTGAAGTCCTCTTTCTACCTTCAAAACATGCTTTTCTCTGGCTGCCTTCACCGCAGATAACCCTCACTGGGCAAAACAGCGTTTTAAGGATATTTAGCAAAGGCAGCATATGGCAGGAGGAGCTGGAAGCCAGTCCAAGCAAAAGAACATGGTGGGCAGGTGTAGTTGACAGCGTTGTGTTCCTGTAAGTGAAGCTGAAAGGGTTTGATCTTAAGTCCAAGTTTCTGAGTGGGAGCTGACTACAGCAGCATTTATCTGCTCCTCTACTGAGGAAGAGTTGTTTTCATCCTCTAGGAAAATGGCTCAGTCCCGTGTCAGGGTTTGGTTGTTGTGGGTTTTTTTTGGCTCTAATAATTGACTTGCAGCACAAAACCCAAGTCAGAAAGGGAGCAGCAGAGAAAGCGTTGATGCAGCAGAAATGGCAGCACTAACCAGAAGCATGAATTCTGCTAGGTAAAGATTCCCTTTTTAAGAAACACACACACAGAGCTGAATGAACCTGTTGTAAAGTGTGAAGTGTCACATACTCTTCCTCCAGAGTACCTACCAGTTGTGCCCCCATTACACAAGCTGTGCTTTTGGCTGCAGGAGGGATCGTTTGGTTCTTTTACACCCAAAAAGGAAGAAAACCTATTTAATATTTCCAACTGACACACATAGTCCTGACATTATAGTTGCCACCAGAGTCCTATGGTACCCTACACAGAAGGGATGCTGCTGGGATGATGTGCTGTCTACCACCCATCAGTAGTTCAAAACATAAAACAAGGTTTCCTTGTGTTGTCCACAACAGATAGGTTTGTTCATGAAATGAATATCTGGGGCCAGAAAAGAGACACACACCAAATATTGAAGAAATCGATATTTGTACTCCGTGTATAGAGGAAAGTATTCAGGACACTTCATCTTTAAACCAAATTACTTCAGTAACCACTGCAGGGTCAGGGAGAAACTGAGTTACAAGCTCTTTGTAAAACACCATAGAGGAGAAACAAAAGAACATTTACCCTGGGTGACGATGCTTCTGAGGTGTTTATACATTCAACCAGCATAGGTCAGGACCTGCCTTCTAGACAACAAGAGAAAGTGCTCTCTGCTCCCCCTACACCCTTCCCTTCTCTCCAGTGTATCCCATTGAGTGAATGTTGCTGCAGAGTCAAATATCTCCACTCCTGCTCAGATACTCGGCTCCCTCTGAGAAGAGAAGTTGGGACAGAGCTACAAATGTGTCCTGAAGGGCACAGTCCAGGCGCTGGTGCAGTGGTGGAAAGACTCCCATTGTCCTCAGGTGAAGCATAAAGTAAGGCAGGATGCAAGCTGGGCTGGATTCAGCCATCTAGTGAGATCAGGCTGCAAGGCAGGATGCAGGGATGTGGTTTGATACTTGAATTTCTCTTGGAAAATGCCAGAGGATTTCAGGGAATCTATGACATCCTTCTCATACTTTTAAGGAGAAAGAAGTTTATATTCAAGTGACTCTGCCCAAACCTGCAAAACCTTATTAACTGGCTAGGTACAATTTACCTAAAGGTTTTATTTCTTTAACTAGAGTACAGAAGACGTTAGTTATTTGGGACCAGGGCCCTGAGCTTCTGCTGGGTGTCTCTTAGCACAGTGACAACTGTGTGCTGGATTCAGTACATGGTTTAGATTGATGATTATGTGATTTTTGGCCATCTGCTTCTTGTTTGCTGGTGCAGGTGACAACCTTCACAGTATGGGATAAGACGACGAAGTGCATACACCATGCAAGGCCCTATTCCCCTCACTTGCACCTGTGTGTATCCAGAGGATGGAGTTTGGTTTGCTTTGGTTTTGTTTTTTTTAATGGGTATTTCTGATTGACACCACCCATTATGAGTTATTACAGGGCTGTTATGCCTGGAAAAGAGAAGGCTCTGTGGAGATCTTAGAGCAGCTCCCAGTGCCTAAAGGGTCTAAAAGAAACCTGGAGATGGGCTCTGGACAAGAGCCTGTAGGGACAGGCCAAGGGGAAAGGCTTTAACCTGAGATGAGCTCTTAGGCAGAAGCTCTTCCCTGTGAGGGTGCTGAGGCGCTGGCACAGGGTGCCCAGAGAAGCTGTGGCTGCCCCATCCCTGGCAGTGTTCAAGGCCAGGTTGGACACAGGGGCTTGGAGCAAGCTGCTCTAGTGGAAGGGGTCCCTGCCCGTGGCAGGGGTTGGAGCTGGAGGAGCTTTAAGGTCCCTTCAACCCAACCCATTCCGGGAGTCTATGGTTCTGTGACATTTTAGCAACTGCAAAGGTTAAGCAGGAGAGATGGTTCCACACGCAGCAGCAGTGGCAGGTGGTGGTAGTTTAGCCTTATCCACTGCATGGACCCCAGTAGGGACACTGACATGGAGACCCTGAGATGAAGACCTCCTAAAGCTTGGGACTTAATTAAAATGGATCTCATGCTATTCAGGCTTATTAGTCCATGATCCCTGACCATCAAGCTTGGCAGGAGCAAAACGTTTTTGCTCTTACATATTTATATCAAATTTCCTGGGAATTTTAGAGCCGATTCCTCCTCTTTTCAAGTCTTTTTTTCCACAAGGGGTCATTGCAGAGCAGAGCAAGGATGACTTCAAAAACTAGGTGATTTTTTCCTTTTCTGAAGGGTTGTAGACATTTAGATGCCATTATTTTAACTGGAATTGTTAACAGTAATTATTTGTAACTCAAAAACTACCATAATGCCTTCGGAATAATTATTTGGTTAGTGCTTATGTTAATTCCTTTAAGAATGAGCATTGTTTTAGTATAACTATGTTTCTTTTAACAAAATACTAACATAAAGAGCCAGTCCAACGGGGGAAAATATGGACATTTGCCTCTGTGTTTAAATGAAGCATTTAAAAATAGGTATAGATTTCTGTGTGGTAATTAGGATAAAGAGGAGATGCTTCCGAACTGGAAATGAAATTCAGCCATACAACCTCTAAAAAGAGTATCAGAAGCAATTGTCAACCATCCAACGACTGTTGGCTCCCAGGTAACTGCCTCATCTTCTGTTTCTTTTTATTTCTCTTTTGTTTGGCAAATAAGGCCTTTTCAATAATTCAGGCAAATGGTGTGATAAATACAAATAATTGAGCATATGAAGCCTAAAAATAAAAACACATTTTATCATATGTAACTTAAAGAGTAATCAGATAATTAATGGGTGAAAAACAGAGAGAAAGATTGCCAGAGATTAAGATTAAGCCCTGCAGAAGAGAATGTTCTAACTAGAAATTGGTTTAATTAATAGCACATTTTACATAATGATTACAGTGTAATTGCGCTGACTAGCAGAGTGTCATTAAATATATCCATGCTCCTTTACAACACCCTAAGGCTAAAAATAATGAGTTACATTGAAAATCACTATGCAACAGGTTCATAAATAACATTTAAGCCTATACAAGGCGAATACTTATAAATAATAAATATTTGCCTTTTGTAATTGAAGAAAAAATGACAGCCTTCTTTTTCTACTACCCTGTAGATTGTCATGTTATAATGCTGGAAAGATTTTTTTCCCCTTGCGTTCTCTAGAAAGTGCTGAATAATTTATTCAAATGCTAATATTCCACATAGTCTGACTTTGAGGAACAAATATTCCTACATAAAGAATAAATGCCAAGTTGCTTATTACCAGCTTCGTTTTACTTTGCATCGTGCAGTCCCCAAAAAACTATCACAGTCTATTACACATGTCAAATGAAGTTAGTGGCCAGGTTTTCCTTTGGAATAGTAACATTCTTTTTCTTGTTAAAAATTACCCCTTCTCCCAAAATGTTCATCATGCTCAGAGCTGTTATGGAGCAACAGCTGCTCCTCAGCTCCAAAAAGGACGACATCATAAACCTGATAACTTTTTAATCTGTAGGTTTTCTCTGGTGAATCAGGAGTATCTAATAAAACCAGGTTTGATTTCATATTAGCGTTATGCTGACATTTGAAAGACCCCCAAATGTATTTGTATTTAGCTGCCTTACCAAATGCAGCATCCTCTCCAATGTCAAAATAAAGCAACATGCAGAAACCTCCATTCAGGAGGTGGAAATGTTCTGGTGTGTTACAGCCTTGAACTGGGCTTTAGCTCCCACCAGCACTCAGGCATTGAAGGGCATATTGGTGTCATCAGTGGTGGGACTGGTTGCATGTCCTCCAGTGGCAGAATTCAGGTAGTAACGCAGGTATTGGGAGAAAGGGAAAAATGTAGTGCTGCTTAAATTTGTGTCTTTGAGTCTAGAGGTATTCCATGCTCTGTGGGTGATCTTCCTGACCCATAGTGCTGGATCTTGGTCCCAGATGAATCAGTAATGGTAATAAAACAGAAGGAATTTCAGCTGTGTGAATACTGGAACCACAAGTCTTGGGGCACTCGAATGACTTCAATGCACGCAGAGCAGTGTCAGCTCTTCACGCTTTGCAATGATGATGAGATACCTGGTGACATCCTCAGGCTTCTTGATATGGAAGTAGGATGGTAATAATGTAGTATTAGAAACAGAAACTTTATACTGCCTGAGCACTAATGAAACAAGTGTGAGCATCGGCAATGGAGAAAAAGCAGTGTGGTGCCAGGAAGAAAATATGGCATTTGCTGGGGGTAAGCAATTCTCAGGATGGGGATAGAAGGAAAAGTCTGATGATGCATGGAAAGGACTCTCTGTATTTCTGGATGATAGAAATTCCATTTGTCCATGACCTTTTATGCATGTTTTTCTTTATCACCAGAATGAACACAGATAATATTCTCTCGTCCTAGTCAAATTTTTTTCCCTTTTATTGAAGCAGGAATGGCATCCCTTTCCATCCACAGGAAAATGACCCCTTTTTGTCATTATCCTGAACACTGCACAGGAGAAGATGAAACTCTACATATATTTGGAGAGTTTGCTGAAGCAACATGAGCATTAATTTTAATAGAATTTGCAGATTATTAGGAGCATACCCCAGTTTTCTACCTCAGTCTTAAGAGAAAACTACGTTTGCATCATTGCTGGCCTGCAAAATCACTGACTTCTTTGTTTCCAACCATTTTTACAGCTTACAGCATCCCACTGGGATCTCCAGAGCCCACTTCACAGAAAGTGCAAGCAAGCAAAGGCAGGAACGGACTGCCAATGGGAATCTGGACTGAGGTGGCAAGAGAGCAACTACTCCTTACATATCACACGAGAAATGCCTTTGTCAACATGAATCAACCCTGCTGACAGCTTTGGGAGGTAAGAAATAGTACATATTTCTCCTTTTATCTTTAGGGGACTGGCAAAAAGTTAGCTTAGGTGACTGGTATTGCATCACACAAGTCAAAAGTGGAAGGAAGAAAGAATCCAGGAGTTCTTAGCCCTTTGTCTTTGCTTAGTTTTCTAACGTAATAGTGCGCTAATGAAAACTTTGGTATATCCAGCCACTGCACCTGGGAATCTCCTGCCATTACTGTGTGCATAGTATTATGGTGCCAACTTTTGCAATTTTTGTGAAGATCTCAGAAATAATCATGGTCTTGCTTTTCCAAAACACCTCCGGCATCTGTATGCGTGCAAACAGGAGAGCCTGGGCTACTAGGGGAAAAAATGCTAGTCTTGATGACTGCAAGAAAAATGCAAGAAAGCAGTTTCTAAACACTAACACTTTTTAAATGTTCCATCTCTCTTTATCCTTAATGCTGGAGTTAATACAGGTATGCTGACATTCTTCCCTTTATGGCAAATTGGACACCTTGTGTTTGCCCTTGGTTCTCTGTGCTCCCCTGGCTGTTTGTGCCCTACACTGTCCCTACTGCACACAGCCTTTCTAGGGGTTGGCCATTGTCTCCTGACCTGATAATGGCTGTAGGAGCTCCACAGAGGCTAATGGGCTTCTGGAGATTTGGGGGTGAGACATGCCTTGAGGTGGGTAGATATTGTGGCACAGTGTAGTGTTGAGACAAACCAGGCTGAATCAACAAGCAATTCAGCTGCTTTTGCTCAGGTTCAAGCTCTTCAGCTTGGGAAAACAGGTTAGGTCCTGAATAAGGGCTACCATGCAGCCTGTGAACCTGTGCTGACATTGCTTGAGTTTCTGCACCATGATTCTGAATCTGAGTGAGCTCATCTGAAAGCACCCAGCTTCTATGTGAGCCTGAAATCTCCTGCTCACACAGGGCTGATAGGGTTGTGGTTGAGCTGCACTTCCCCACATCACCTCTACTTTTTACTGATGGGGACACTAGCTGCTTCCAGCACATCAACCTTCCACCTGTACCCCTTAGTAGGATTGTCCCTTCCATAGACTTCCCATTTCTCACCCTACTCTCCTATTCTCCCTGTGGGAGGATTAAGAACAAGTAATAAAACCTTCTAAAATTTCCCTCTGTGCAGGATCCCCATCTATGTCCATCAGTCAGTTGTGGTGTTACAGTCACCAGCACAGCCCTGAAGGTACCCTGGGGCAGAGCTTTCCTGCATGGAGTCTGCACTCCAGTATCAGCATTTCACTGGCTTGTAGCACACACTCAGGCTGGAGCCCAGCTCTGTCAGGGAGCTGTGCTTTCAGGGCTGTGTCCACAATAATAGCTACCTTCTGACTGCTGTGATGAAGAGCTTCAGCAGTATTTTTCACATTAAAATGCTCCAAAGCACAAGTATTTCAGGAATTGCTTACCCTGGACCGTGGAGGGGATTGCAGCATTTTGTAAAAAGCACCAGAATATGAGGTTTTTACATATAAAATACGTTTTCCCCTTAATTCTCTCTTTTAAGACCTTCATTAATTTAGCCCAATAATTGTAAAGATCATACCTGACAAAGGAAATGTAATACATCAGTGTTTATTTGGATCCTGATCCACAACCAGTTCACATTAGAAGTCCTACAAAGGCAACTTTATAATTATTACAGAAAAAAAAGAAGATGCTTTTTACCACAGAAAAGGGAAAAAAAACCCATCAGATTTAAAAAGCTTAAATATCCTTAGCTGAAGTTAAGACCCAATACTTCTACAAAAGTACAGAAGGGCAGAATTTAATCTAAGAAGAAAGGTTAAGAAAGATGAAGAAAGAATGCCTCCCTCTGTTTATTCACTTCTACTGGGCAATAATATAATTTTCAGTCTCACGTCTCTATTTCAGACCACATATGGCAGTAATATTGGATCTTCACCATCGCAGCTTAACCATGACTAAACAGGTTGATGAATGTCATGCATCTTATCATCATACATGCATATTTTTAAATATAATTCACTTTTGATCTGCACCCTTGTGCAGCGGTGAATGAAAACAGTTAAGATTTCTTCCACTGTCTGCCTTTAAATGTATTAAACAGCCCTGCTGTCAATAGATTATATTCTTGTACAATGATAATAGCCCAAAAAACTAAGAGGCCTTGTCAGGAATTGCAGTTGTCACAGTTTGATGCAAATGATTTTACTTGGTGTTCATCTGCTGCACAATCATCTCATAATCTGGATATACATCACAGCATGACATGTAAATTTCCTGCTACTCTGCTTTCATTTCCAGAGGCAGCAATCAAATGAAAACCATTCAACCTCACCAAAATGTATAAATAATTTTCATTCAAACATATTAACAGTCAAAATATGAGAATTTATCACAGAGCACTACGCCTTTTAAGAAGCAATAAAGACTTTACTTTTTAAGCATATTTCTACTTAGAAAAGTAATATGAACAGTAACTTGCAGTTTTAAAAGAGGATTTCAAAGTCCACACATAACGCCTCATCTTCAAACTTAAGCGTGTTGAGGCTGCTTTGCTGCACCTACTGCTTGGAAAAAAACTAGCCTAGGAAAGGGCTGAGAAAAAGGGGAACACAATTTGCTATTCAAAACACTACTTTCTCCTCAGATTTGTCCCATGAAATAAATATAAGCATCCAAATAGAAAGAATGGTGAAAAAACAGACTGTGTCACGCAATCTGGTGATACAGAAATTAAGATTTCCTTTAGTTTATTTCTTTCTTTTCATTTATACTCCAGATTAGATCTGAATTTAGTTGAGTAATAGAGGGTTTTTTTTCTATTGGATTTTTAAGGGGAAATCACCCCCAAAAAGACCTCTTTTAAACCAAATCCCATGAAATTCAAAACCACCAAACATGGATCAGCTTAAGCTCCAGGTCCAGCTGTCAGTTATCTCCTTTCCGATGAAAGCAACCACTGGAGAAGGTAGACATTTGCCCTAACTGCCTGGATGTGAAGTTGAATGGCAGATGCAAGCCTGGTGGGTAAGCCAAAGTGGAGGCTGACTCTGCCATGGAGGCTTGAACTCGGTTCTTGGGGAAACAAGGCAACATCAGGATCTTGTCTGGCTCACCCATGGCTTCACCTGATGTGCTAGAGAGAAAGCAGCCAATGACTTCAGTCCTGCAGGACTGGCCCTTTGCTGCAGTCCCAGTGGTGAGTGGTACTTGGTGGTTACTGGCTGCTCACACCTATTACAGCATTAGCAAGGTAAAGCACAGAGGGTATTTTGCCTAAAGTAAAAGCAAAGTCACCCTTCACTCAGGTCTTAAATGAACCTTTTTTGTTTGCATCAGCAGCAGATTTGCCCTGCTTGCAGAGCCACACTTCCACATCACTGCATCCACTCCTCAGCCCAAATCCATTCACCCCAGGGAACTGCTGGGCTCCCTGGAGGGGGCCACTTGCCAAGGCATGAGGAGAACAATCCTCTGCATAGACAAGGAATGCAGGAACAAAGGACAGTTTGCTGCTCTTATTCATGGTGGTGCTGAAAAAAATTGCTGCTTCCCTATAAATTGAGTGCCTTTTTTTTTGAGAAACAGGTAAAAACTGCTAAGATGACAGTTTTTCCCATTTTTCCAGTGAGTGTGTCTGAGGAAGTAGAAATGCAATAACGTGGGGTACAGCAGGCTCAGCCATTTGAAATAAAACTTTGCAGTACTAATGTTTTTGTAACTGCTTTCATATTGTAATGATATTTTTCCAAGCACTGGTTTTATTTGATCTTAAATACCTTTTTGGGAAAGTCCAGTGAGCTGACTCTAATAAAATCATGCTATTGAAAAAAGGTTTAAGTGGAATGTTCAGAATAAATTACAAAACTGCATGCAAGAATACCAGCTAGTGCTGCAATAAAAATCTGGAAATGAGGATTCTTGCAATATATTTTAAAGAAGTAGTATACTTCTTTTTTTTGGGTTCATTTTTTTTTTTTGCACAGAATGCTTCATAATAGAAAAGCCTCCCCAACGTGAGAGGGGGAATGAATAACCAGTGAATAAACTGCCAAAGAAATTGCATTAAAAGAAAACCCACCTTCTTTTTTTTTTTCCTAGAGAATATATTTCATATCATTTTCAATAACTTTTGGAAGATAATAGGAAAAGTAATTCTGTTCCATTTTGCTGTACCAAAATACCTAAACTACATCATACTTAGGCTGTCAGGTTTCACACACACATACACACACACACGTATTGTATCAGGCCCTTTGTATTGGGAGCTGATAGCAAGAAAATGGCATTGTTGGTTTGTCTCCATGCTGTGGGAAGTCCTGAGGAGTCCATAGGAAGGGGTGTCCAGAATCCAACCAAGGCTTTTCATAGGCTTACTCTCTCCTCTAGATCAGACAGTCAAATTCCCATGGCTGGACACAACTCTCGGAGCAGAATAGGAAGGACTCACTTCTACACAAGCATCATTTTTCTTTCTGTCTAACTTGTAACAAGAGAACTAGGGAAGGCTTTTCCAGTTGTGACACATCTGTATTTTGAATTGCATAGCCTGAACTACAAGCAAAACTGTGCAGATGGTGCACTGGACTTGGCTAGAGGAGCAAAAGACACGACAAAATACAGGTGAACCTGGCTAAGTGCCTACACAACACTACAAAGGCCCTCTCAGGTGCTCACCCTTTGGCTGGGTTGATGTGAAGGTTGCTCACATGCCACATGTGTTCCACCCAGCACAGGAGCTGCTCTGCTTTAGCTGCATTGCCTTTGCAGCAGCCCAAGAGGCAGCAGGAGGACATCTCTGCAGTCATGGCAGAGCCCCTCAGCCTGAAGGTGCTGTCCTGCAAGACAACTCATCCAGCCTGGCTGCTGCCCTGATTGAGTGCAGGTGTCAACTGTAGCAGAGAGCTTTAAAGAGGGTTTTGATGGAGGACAGTGTTGCAGATGACAGTATGACAGGCTGCAAGGAGGGATGTATGCTTAAATATTAATCCACAGCAGCTCTAATGCCAGTCCTGATCTGTTCCTTTCCTTTTTAAGAACTTCACATGAACAAGTGACTTGTTGCCTTGCTATCATGTTCCTCTGTTGAGTCCATGTAAAGGATATCAAGTGATGAAGTAGAGACCCAAATTAAGAGCCCTTAGCTAAAACAAAAGCTGCTTCTTTATATGCCTGCTCTGCTCGAGCAGAGGAGATGGTGTTGTTACACGCGCTATGAGGAGCAAGAAAGCATGGCCACTTACTCAGCTCTGGTGACTTTTAGCTTCTAGGCTGTCCATAGGCCCAGTTTTCATACAGAAAAATATCTTCTCAGTGTGTATTAATAGCAACTTAACCAGGGCCCTGTTCAAAGCAGGTGGGCTGTCCTTCATCTCACTGCCTCGAGCCTAAAACTTCTGTCCTCTTTCTTCTGGATCTTTGTGCAACCTGCTCAAACATCTCCTGTCAGGTGCAAAGGAGTAAGTCAGACTGAGATTCCTTCCTTTGCCTTGAAGGAAGAGGTCTTCATACTTCCAGGGCATCCTTCAACCTGGACATCCACCACTTTGCACCCCACCTTCCTTAACAGGCTCTTACATGAGTGCAGTCTTCTCTAAAATCATGCTCTTTGCAATACTGACATCAGAATTTAACCAGAACCTCAGTGTGATGACCTGCCCAGTTAGCTGCATGCTGGCAGGGTGTAATGGTTAATGGGCCAAAACTAGACAGAAGGATTAACTAAAGATCTGAAACATAAACCATGAGTGGAAACTATGGGCCCAAGATATTGGAGGATGCACTACAGCTAGTGTTACAAGTGAGGTCCATCAGAATGAATGCTTATCCATTTTAGGGTTCTGGCTGTCTCCCCATTGCCAGTTAGTTTGGTCACAACCATATTACACCAGAAACCAGAATTCTGATATTGTGGAAAAGCATGGATTCAAACAGAGCTGAGGGGCCAGCAATTGTGGTTGGGCTAAAACATGACTGTAAGTGGTAAGACCCCATCTACTGACACTGGCAAAGAAACCTAAAATGCCTCTTGGTTTGCACAGCTTTGCCACTGGCCTAGTATCCATATTCATGATGGGCCTGGTTAACATAGATTCATAGAATCCCAGACTGGTTTGTGTTGGAAGGGACCTTAAAGCTCATCCAGTCCCAACCCCTGCCACGGGCAGGGACACCTTCCACTAGAGCAGCTTGCTCCAAGCCCCTGTGTCCAACCTGGCCTTGAACACTGCCAGGGGTGGGGCAGCCACAGCTTCTCTTGGTTAACATCTGTGTCTATTTACTAGCAGTGGATATCCACAACACAGAAATATCCCACATTACCATAACAACAGAGTGCTAAACTCTCTTCTCACCCTCCTAAGCTTTGTTTCCCAGTATTTCAAGTGGGTTGTTTTCTGTGGCAGAAAGTGGTAACTTTTTAATTGAGTCTGCTTACTCCAGGAGCAACAGTGTGCAAATATACAAACATGCCATTTAAAGACATAACAAAAGTTAGAGATTATCCAATTTAGTGCTATTTTAGGTGGAGACATACCAGATCTGAATCTCAGCGTGGCTGAAGCACAGGAATCCAGACCTAACTTATAGATCACAGATCAACTTCCACTACTGCTTTTCCTAAGCTGGTTAATTCTTTACTTACTGGCTTTCAGAAAGTGAATATTTATTTCCTTATCATCAGAGAACTCTGAAGACTGATTTATGAAATAGGCATTGAACATTTTAACAAATAAGCCAATAGCTTATAAGGTTTTGAGACTCAGTAAACACCATGTAGCGGCTGAGCTCTGGCCAAAGCATATTCAGTGGTTGTTTTTTGCAGGAGTTACTGGCATTTTCTTGTATTAGGGTTCAAAAAGATATGACAGAGGCTGGTAGCCGTTGTCCTCAACCCTTACTCATTGCTGGAGTTCACTGTGCTGCTTATAAAAATGTAAAAGCAACCCCTACCACCTAACAAACCAATCCCTGTAGTTTTCTCCTTTCCAATCCTTAAGCTTTCCCAGTGAATGGGTCATCCAAAGAAGTATCATTTTTGTGGCAGCAGGTGCTAGTAAGAACAATGTTTGCTCAAACCATACACAGACCCACAAAATGAGAGCCTATCTATTGCGATGTAAATTAGCCACACAGTGGTTTAGGCAACAAACCTGAAACCCCTAAAGATTTCAGGTCAAATGCTCCTTCTACTTCTGAAATGGATTTAATCTGGATTTATATAGGTGTCACTGAGATCCCGACTAGAATTTCTGATCTACCAGACAAGGGAAATTAGCCATCTTATCGAGATAAATGGCCCTGATATGGTCAGCATCAGACAGAGATGTAGCTACTGAGAATGAAGGCAGCAGACAAGGAAACACAAGCCAGAAGAGAATATACAGCCACTGGGCTACTAGAACTGGAGAGGTAGGAGGGGAAAAACAGTGTTTGGCTTAATGAAAGGCCCTCTTTAACTCCTTGTACAAAGGCATGTGCCACTGATGAGACTGAGGGGAAGGAAGAAGGTGGAGATTTTTAGCCATTCAGGGTCCAGGAAGAATCCTTCAAGTGTTTTTATAACACCCAAAACTGGGATCCAAGCAATTTGATCAAATTCTGATTCCTCTGTCACCTAATCTTGGTGCCTAGAATATCTGAAATCTGAAGGCATTTGTGTTTCCATAAGCGCTTACAGGACTGACTGCTTTTGAATGCATTGAGCATTCCTCTGTCACTGTGTGAGCAGCTAGAGGAGCTAATGTAAGACTGCGTGCATTAAGTGGCAGAGCAAGGCTCCAATATATTCTATGCTGTCATTTGAATAGTATGATGCTTTTGTAGGTTTGGGTCTGAATCAAATTCTGAACAGAAAAAATTGGTGAGGTGGGGTCCATCTGGAGACATGGAGCCTGGTCAAAGCAGGCAGAGTAGCATGGAAAGAAGTGGGAATAGATATCTAGGAGTCCCTGATTTATCAGATCTTCCTTGAGGTTTCCATTACCGCTGCTCCTAAAACCCCCAAGTGATGTCTGAAGCTCTTTACCCCGTACCAAAGTGCTTCAGATTTCTACCAGGGCATGAATCCCAGTCAGCATCCTATTGCTTGGGGGGAAATGGGAGGGAATGGGTATTTGAAATACTGCACTTTGATGGAAAAGTTCCACAAAGAAAACCACTGAATGCCAAGAGAAGAAGCAGTTTTCTTTATGGAGCAGCCTTGCAATGTCCAATTCTAACTCACACTTTTTATGGGGAATAAATACATACTCCACAAACTTTAATGGACGCTCATATTTTTATTTCAGTCACTTAAATATTTTCCTTTCAACTCTAGGAGGGGAAAGGGGCAGCACATTACATCCTGTGATCCCCCAGATTCTCTGCTGTCTGATTTGGGTACTCAAGGAAGATTGTGCTGCATTAGAAGCTGGAAGCACCGAGTCCAGAGCAGCTCTCCTGAAGGCCAGTACTGCTTCTTGCCTTCTGCCCAATTAATCCAGCAATCAGATCTAGGTAAGTAGGATCTTGCATCCATGCAGAGCCATTGTTGACTTGAGTGGGATCCCTCAGCTATGCCAGCCTCCATCACATCACGTCATAGAATCATAAAATCATAGAATGGTTTGAGTTGGAAAGGACCTTAAGGTCATCTAGCTCCAACCCCCTGCCATGGGCAGGGACACCTCACACTGGGCCATGTCATTTCAATTGCAGGATGAGGTTCCCTAGGCAAGGTGTCCTCAGCAAACATAACCTGAAGCTAGCCTCCAGCACCAATTTAGGAGTCCTGTGGGTTCTTCTCCCTACAGAAAGCTCTTAGTTGCCCTCAAAAGCTCAGAGCACTGATATCTTACAATGACATTTCTGCAGTTTTAAAGCCCAGAATTTAAACTTCTCAGCCAACGTGATATGATAACAAAAGTAGTGTCCCAACACTGGAGTGGTATGTGCAGGAAGTGGTATTTTTCATTCCATTAGCCATTCCTGATTTACCATAGATGATCAGATACAAGTTCATACCTGTAGCATGGAAACCCTGCTATTGTTAATTGTGCGTTATGCTATAGCCATTGGATGTGAAATACATGCTCATGTGCACACAGTATAACAAAAGTTCATTATTAAAGCTGCGTAATGAAGAACATTTATGTTAGGAAACACATATTGAAGTTTTCTGGGCAATGCTAGTTCTGCCCTGTCATCCTTATCTCATCACCTCACTGTGGGTTTTCCATAGGATGCTTGCCTGAGGCAATACAGGGATTTAACTTGCTCCGGAGCTGACTTGGAATTGTTTTCTTCAGGGTTCTTTAATAGGTACCTTGAATAATGTTTTATTCATTTAGGGTTTTGTCTTTTCAGAAACCCTTGTTGGCTTTCCTAGGTTTTTTCTCTTAAAGAAAACAAAATGAAACACACTCAGAAGCTTCAGCATGTGTCCTGCTGGTGGCCATGTGGATCATCAGCAGATGAAACCCTGAAGTCCACCACACAAAGCAACCAGAAGAAACTGTGGTAATAGTAACCTGTAAGGATGCACATGAGCCAGGATGTGAGCAATTCTACTTTCCAGAGTATTTCCTTGCAAGAAACAGATGACAAGACAGATATTTCAGATGTTGTTTCAAGATCTAGGGAAAAGCTTGTTCCAGTGCGCCAGACTTGTCCTGCCTCAGGCAGAAGTGCATGAGGAAAGGGATTACCTGGCATATTAGCATGCAGTAGGCTCACAGTATTCCATATTTGATTCATTTTACCCCATTCCAGTCTTTCCTTGTAGCAAACCACAGTCTCCAGCCACCCACTCTTATTTCCCCATGCCAGTAAAGCAGCTTTAGTCCCCAAAGCACCCTGCCCCATAGAAGAGAGGCAGGATCAGCTCCTGGAGATCACAAGGTCCAATCTTCACTCTTGGGTTTTTCAACCTAGTCTCTGTACCTGGCACTACCTGAAGCTTTCAGAATAGCAACCATGGAGCATCCAAGCTGGATTTCTGCCCAGCGTAAGTGGAATCTTCATGAAATTTAAAGAGATTTAAATGCCTCCTGAGCTTATGGAGACTGATTATTTCTTTCCAAAAGCTTGTAACTCAACCAACTTTAGATGGGCTTCTGTGGGAATGCCAGAACGTATACCCTTGGTCGCTTCCCTGCCAAATACCAAGTCTGCTCGAAAGGTGGGAAGAGCTAGGTCATGTTAAACTCTTCCAAGGGAAGATCACCATTATTTTTTAAAGTGGGAAATTACACTGGAACTCTGCACAGATGGCTGAAAGTTTAAAGAGCCTTCTTTAATTATTAATCCTAGGTCTCTGGGAGCCTGCAGAGCTTGCAAAAATCTCTCTGTGCCTCAGTCTCCCCTTGGTGAAATGGGAATAAGGAAATGTGTTTGGAGCTCTAAGGCTGGCATATAGCCTAGCAGTGCCACTTATGCTAGACAGGCATTGCTTGCACTGCTTTTGTGTGGCTGTGATTGCCACCTCCCAGGGGTAGCCCGTCTCTTCTGTGCCACCATCTAGAAAATAATAACAGGACAGAGGAATGGCAGGTCTCAAATGTGGATTCATCTCTCACCACATTTCATTTCTACCCCTCAAAGAACAGCTCAGCCCAGAAGGCAAATTCATCAGAGTACTTACTTCAAGCCTGGAGGTTTTAAAACTCGAACACACACACACACACACACACACACACATACAACAATAGGAAGGGACTGGTATTTCCTATAGCCCCTGAAAATCAGGTGCCTTGGACTGGCAGCCTCATGGTACCGGTTCTGGGAATACTTGCTTCCTACCCCCTCAAAGAGTATTTGCAGGGCTCAGTAGAAGTCCAGGCAGTAACATCCTATCTTAAAATACACGTGGCATAATAAAAACATAGGGTCACAGTAAAGTTTAGTTTATTGACAAGAACAAATAACTTTAACATTTGGCT
>NW_026913832.1:0-14148 GCF_034315485.1 Pezoporus occidentalis | reverse complement strand
TCATACTCCTATAGAGGAGTCATAGAGGAGTCATACTCTTATAGAGGAGTCATAGAGGAGTCATACTCTTATAGAGGAGTCATAGAGGAGTCATACTCTTATAGAGGAGTCATAGAGGAGTCATACTCTTATAGAGGAGTCATAGAGGAGTCATACTCTTATAGAGGAGTCATAGAGGAGTCATAGAGGAGTCATAGAGGAGTCATAGAGGAGTCATAGAGGAGTCATACTCTTATAGAGGAGTCATAGAGGAGTCATACTCATAGAGGAGTCATAGAGGAGTCATACTCTTATAGAGGAGTCATAGAGGAGTCATACTCATAGAGGAGTCATAGAGGAGTCATACTCATAGAGGAGTCATAGAGGAGTCATAGAGGAGTCTATAGAGGAGTCATAGAGGAGTCATACTCTTATAGAGGAGTCATAGAGGAGTCATACTCTTATAGAGGAGTCATAGAGGAGTCATAGAGGAGTCATAGAGGAGTCATAGAGGAGTCATAGAGGAGTCATAGAGGAGTCATAGAGGAGTCATAGAGGAGTCATACTCTTATAGAGGAGTCATAGAGGAGTCATACTCTTATAGAGGAGTCATAGAGGAGTCATAGAGGAGTCATAGAGGAGTCATAGAGGAGTCATACTCTTATAGAGGAGTCATAGAGGAGTCTTACTGTCATAGAGGAGTCATAGAGGAGTCATAGAGGAGTCATAGAGGAGTCATAGAGGAGTCATAGAGGAGTCATAGAGGAGTCATAGAGGAGTCATAGAGGAGTCATAGAGGAGTCATAGAGGAGTCATAGAGGAGTCATAGAGGAGTCATACTCTTATAGAGGAGTCATAGAGGAGTCATACTCTTATAGAGGAGTCATAGAGGAGTCATACTCTTATAGAGGAGTCATAGAGGAGTCATAGAGGAGTCATAGAGGAGTCATAGAGGAGTCATACTCTTATAGAGGAGTCATAGAGGAGTCATACTCTTATAGAGGAGTCATAGAGGAGTCATACTCTTATAGAGGAGTCATAGAGGAGTCATAGAGGAGTCATAGAGGAGTCATAGAGGAGTCATAGAGGAGTCATAGAGGAGTCATAGAGGAGTCATAGAGGAGTCATACTCTTCTAGAGGAGTCATAGAGGAGTCATACTCTTATAGAGGAGTCATAGAGGAGTCATACTCTTATAGAGGAGTCATAGAGGAGTCATACTCTTATAGAGGAGTCATAGAGGAGTCATACTCTTATAGAGGAGTCATAGAGGAGTCATAGAGGAGTCATAGAGGAGTCATAGAGGAGTCATAGGAGAGCGGAGTCATGGAGTCATAGAGGAGTCTTCGAGGAGTCATACTCTTATAGAGGAGTCATAGAGGAGTCATACTCTTATAGAGGAGTCATAGAGGAGTCATACTCTTATAGAGGAGTCATAGAGGAGTCATACTCTTATAGAGGAGTCATAGAGGAGTCATATAGAGGAGTCATAGAGGAGTGATAGAGGAGTCATAGAGGAGTCATACTCTTATAGAGGAGTCATAGAGGAGTCATACTCTTATAGAGGAGTCATAGAGGAGTCATACTCTTATAGAGGAGTCATAGAGGAGTCATACTCTTATAGAGGAGTCATAGAGGAGTCATACTCTTATAGAGGAGTCATAGAGGAGTCATACTCTTATAGAGGAGTCATAGAGGAGTCATACTCTTATAGAGGAGTCATAGAGGAGTCATACTCTTATAGAGGAGTCATAGAGGAGTCATAGAGGAGTCATAGAGGAGTCATAGAGGAGTCATAGAGGAGTCATACTCTTATAGAGGAGTCATAGAGGAGTCATACTCTTATAGAGGAGTCATAGAGGAGTCATACTCTTATAGAGGAGTCATAGAGGAGTCATACTCTTATAGAGGAGTCATAGAGGAGTCATAGAGGAGTCATAGAGGAGTCATAGAGGAGTCATAGAGGAGTCATAGAGAGGAGTCATAGAGGAGTCATAGAGGAGTCAGAGGAGTCATAGAGGAGTCATACTCTTATAGAGGAGTCATAGAGGAGTCATACTCTTATAGAGGAGTCATAGAGGAGTCATACTCTTATAGAGGAGTCATAGAGGAGTCATACTCTTATAGAGGAGTCATAGAGGAGTCATACTCTTATAGAGGAGTCATAGAGGAGTCATACTCTTATAGAGGAGTCATAGAGGAGTCATAGAGGAGTCATAGAGGAGTCATAGAGGAGTCATACTCTTCATAGAGGAGTCATAGAGGAGTCAGAGGAGTCATAGAGGAGTCATAGAGGAGTCATAGAGGAGTCATAGAGGAGTCATAGAGGAGTCATACTCTTATAGAGGAGTCATAGAGGAGTCATACTCTTATAGAGGAGTCATAGAGGAGTCATACTCTTATAGAGGAGTCATAGAGGAGTCATAGAGGAGTCATAGAGGAGTCATAGAGGAGTCATACTCTTATAGAGGAGTCATAGAGGAGTCATACTCTTATAGAGGAGTCATAGAGGAGTCATACTCTTATAGAGGAGTCATAGAGGAGTCATAGAGGAGTCATAGAGGAGTCATAGAGGAGTCATACTCTTATAGAGGAGTCATAGAGGAGTCATACTCTTATAGAGGAGTCATAGAGGAGTCATACTCTTATAGAGGAGTCATAGAGGAGTCATACTCTTATAGAGGAGTCATAGAGGAGTCATACTCTTATAGAGGAGTCATAGAGGAGTCATACTCTTATAGAGGAGTCATAGAGGAGTCATACTCTTATAGAGGAGTCATAGAGGAGTCATAGAGGAGTCATAGAGGAGTCATAGAGGAGTCATAGAGGAGTCATAGAGGAGTCATAGAGGAGTCATAGAGGAGTCATAGAGGAGTCATAGAGGAGTCATAGAGGAGTCATAGAGGAGTCATAGAGGAGTCATAGAGGAGTCATAGAGGAGTCATAGAGGAGTCATAGAGGAGTCATAGAGGAGTCATACTCTTATAGAGGAGTCATAGAGGAGTCATACTCTTATAGAGGAGTCATAGAGGAGTCATAGAGGAGTCATAGAGGAGTCATAGAGGAGTCATAGAGGAGTCATAGAGGAGTCATAGAGGAGTCATAGAGGAGTCATAGAGGAGTCATACTCTTATAGAGGAGTCATAGAGGAGTCATAGAGGAGTCATACTCTTATAGAGGAGTCATAGAGGAGTCATAGAGGAGTCATAGAGGAGTCATAGAGGAGTCATACTCTTATAGAGGAGTCATAGAGGAGTCATAGAGGAGTCATACTCTTATAGAGGAGTCATAGAGGAGTCATAGAGGAGTCATACTCTTATAGAGGAGTCATAGAGGAGTCATAGTCTTATAGAGGAGTCATAGAGGAGTCATACTCTTATAGAGGAGTCATAGAGGAGTCATACTCTTATAGAGGAGTCATAGAGGAGTCATAGTCATAGAGGAGTCATAGAGGAGTCATAGAGGAGTCATAGAGGAGTCATAGAGGAGTCATAGAGGAGTCATACTCTTATAGAGGAGTCATAGAGGAGTCATACTCTTATAGAGGAGTCATAGAGGAGTCATACTCTTATCTCTTATAGAGGAGTCATAGAGGAGTCATACTCTTATAGAGGAGTCATAGAGGAGTCATACTCTTATAGAGGAGTCATAGAGGAGTCATACTCTTATAGAGGAGTCATAGAGGAGTCATACTCTTATAGAGGAGTCATAGAGGAGTCATACTCTTATAGAGGAGTCATAGAGGAGTCATACTCTTATAGAGGAGTCATAGAGGAGTCATACTCTATAGAGGAGTCATAGAGGAGTCATACTCTTATAGAGGAGTCATAGAGGAGTCATACTCTTATAGAGGAGTCATAGAGGAGTCATACTCTTATAGAGGAGTCATAGAGGAGTCATACTCTTATAGAGGAGTCATAGAGGAGTCATACTCTTATAGAGGAGTCAAAGAGGAATAATAGTCTTATAGAGGAGTCATAGAGGAGTCATAGAGGAGTCATAGAGGAGTCATAGAGGAGTCATACTCTTATAGAGGAGTCATAGAGGAGTCATACTCTTATAGAGGAGTCATAGAGGAGTCATACTCTTATAGAGGAGTCATAGAGGAGTCATACTCTTATAGAGGAGTCATAGAGGAGTCATACTCATAGAGGAGTCATAGAGGAGTCATACTCTTATAGAGGAGTCATAGAGGAGTCATACTCTTATAGAGGAGTCATAGAGGAGTCATACTCTTTTAGAGGAGTCATAGAGGAGTCATAGAGGAGTCATAGAGGAGTCATAGAGGAGTCATAGAGGAGTCATAGAGGAGTCATAGAGGAGTCATAGAGGAGTCATAGAGGAGTCATAGAGGAGTCATAGAGGAGTCATAGAGAGGAGTCATAGAGGAGTCATAGAGGAGTCTATAGAGGAGTCATAGAGGAGTCATACTCTTATAGAGGAGTCATAGAGGAGTCATACTCTTATAGAGGAGTCATAGAGGAGTCATACTCTTATAGAGGAGTCATAGAGGAGTCATACTCTTATAGAGGAGTCATAGAGGAGTCATAATCTTATAGAGGAGTCATAGAGGAGTCATACTCTTATAGAGGAGTCATAGAGGAGTCATACTCTTATAGAGGAGTCATAGAGGAGTCATACTCTTATAGAGGAGTCATAGAGGAGTCATACTCTTATAGAGGAGTCATAGAGGAGTCTTAGAGGAGTCATAGAGGAGTCATAGAGGAGTCATACTCTTATAGAGGAGTCATAGAGGAGTCATACTCTTATAGAGGAGTCATAGAGGAGTCATAGAGGAGTCATAGAGGAGTCATAGAGGAGTCATACTCTTATAGAGGAGTCATAGAGGAGTCATACTCTTATAGAGGAGTCATAGAGGAGTCATACTCTTATAGAGGAGTCATAGAGGAGTCATACTCTACTAGAGGAGTCATAGAGGAGTCATAGAGGAGTCATAGAGGAGTCATAGAGGAGTCATAGAGGAGTCATAGAGGAGTCATAGAGGAGTCATATAGAGGAGTCATAGAGGAGTCATACTCTTATAGAGGAGTCATAGAGGAGTCATACTCTTATAGAGGAGTCATAGAGGAGTCATACTCTTATAGAGGAGTCATAGAGGAGTCATACTCTTATAGAGGAGTCATAGAGGAGTCATACTCTTATAGAGGAGTCATAGAGGAGTCATACTCTTATAGAGGAGTCATAGAGGAGTCATACTCTTATAGAGGAGTCATAGAGGAGTCATACTCTTATAGAGGAGTCATAGAGGAGTCATACTCTTATAGAGGAGTCATAGAGGAGTCATAGAGGAGTCATAGAGGAGTCATAGAGGAGTCATAGAGGAGTCATAGAGGAGTCATTCTCTTATAGAGGAGTCATAGAGGAGTCATACTCTTATAGAGGAGTCATAGAGGAGTCATAGAGGAGTCATAGAGGAGTCATAGAGGAGTCATACTCTTATAGAGGAGTCATAGAGGAGTCATACTCTTATAGAGGAGTCATAGAGGAGTCATAGAGGAGTCATAGAGGAGTCATAGAGGAGTCATACTCTTATAGAGGAGTCATAGAGGAGTCATAGAGGAGTCATAGAGGAGTCATAGAGGAGTCATAGAGGAGTCATACTCTTATAGAGGAGTCATAGAGGAGTCATACTCTTATAGAGGAGTCATAGAGGAGTCATACTCATAGAGGAGTCATAGAGGAGTCATACTCTTATAGAGGAGTCATAGAGGAGTCATACTCTTATAGAGGAGTCATAGAGGAGTCATACTCTTATAGAGGAGTCATAGAGGAGTCATACTCTTATAGAGGAGTCATAGAGGAGTCATACTCTTATAGAGGAGTCATAGAGGAGTCATACTCTTATAGAGGAGTCATAGAGGAGTCATACTCTTATAGAGGAGTCATAGAGGAGTCATACTCTTATAGAGGAGTCATAGAGGAGTCATACTCTTATAGAGGAGTCATACTCTTATAGAGGAGTCATAGAGGAGTCATACTCTTATAGAGGAGTCATAGAGGAGTCATACTCTTATAGAGGAGTCATAGAGGAGTCATAGAGGAGTCATAGAGGAGTCATAGAGGAGTCATACTCTTATAGAGGAGTCATAGAGGAGTCATAGAGGAGTCATAGAGGAGTCATAGAGGAGTCATACTCTTATAGAGGAGTCATAGAGGAGTCATACTCTTATAGAGGAGTCATAGAGGAGTCATACTCTTATAGAGGAGTCATAGAGGAGTCATACTCTTATAGAGGAGTCATAGAGGAGTCATAGAGGAGTCATAGAGGAGTCATAGAGGAGTCATAGAGGAGTCATAGAGGAGTCATAGAGGAGTCATACTCTTATAGAGGAGTCATAGAGGAGTCATAGAGGAGTCATAGAGGAGTCATAGAGGAGTCATACTCTTATAGAGGAGTCATAGAGGAGTCATACTCTTATAGAGGAGTCATAGAGGAGTCATACTCTTATAGAGGAGTCATAGAGGAGTCATAGAGGAGTCATAGAGGAGTCATAGAGGAGTCATCCTCTTATAGAGGAGTCATAGAGGAGTCATACTCTTATAGAGGAGTCATAGAGGAGTCATACTCTTATAGAGGAGTCATAGAGGAGTCATACTCATAGAGGAGTCATAGAGGAGTCATACTCTTATAGAGGAGTCATAGAGGAGTCATACTCTTATAGAGGAGTCATAGAGGAGTCATACTCTTATAGAGGAGTCATAGAGGAGTCATACTCTTATAGAGGAGTCATAGAGGAGTCATACTCTTATAGAGGAGTCATAGAGGAGTCATACTCTTATAGAGGAGTCATAGAGGAGTCATACTCTTATAGAGGAGTCATAGAGGAGTCATACTCTTATAGAGGAGTCATAGAGGAGTCATACTCTCATAGAGGAGTCATAGAGGAGTCATACATACATAGAGGAGTCATAGAGGAGTCATAGAGGAGTCATAGAGTAGTCTTACTCTCATAGAGGAGTCATAGAGGAGTCCTACTCTTATAGAGGAGTCATAGAGGAGTCATACTCTTATAGAGGAGTCATAGAGGAGTCATAGAGGAGTCATAGAGGAGTCATACTCTTATAGAGGAGTCATAGAGGAGTCATACTCTTATAGAGGAGTCATAGAGGAGTCATACTCTTATAGAGGAGTCATAGAGGAGTCATACTCTTATAGAGGAGTCATAGAGGAGTCATACTCTTATAGAGGAGTCATAGAGGAGTCATACTCTTATAGAGGAGTCATAGAGGAGTCATACTCTTATAGAGGAGTCATAGAGGAGTCATACTCTTATAGAGGAGTCATAGAGGAGTCATAGAGGAGTCATACTCTTATAGAGGAGTCATAGAGGAGTCATACTCTTATAGAGGAGTCATAGAGGAGTCATACTCTTATAGAGGAGTCATAGAGGAGTCATACTCTTATAGAGGAGTCATAGAGGAGTCATACTCTTATAGAGGAGTCATAGAGGAGTCATACTCTTATAGAGGAGTCATAGAGGAGTCATACTCTTATAGAGGAGTCATAGAGGAGTCATACTCTTATAGAGGAGTCATAGAGGAGTCATACTCTTATAGAGGAGTCATACTCTTATAGAGGAGTCATAGAGGAGTCATAGAGGAGTCATAGAGGAGTCATAGAGGAGTCATAGAGGAGTCATAGAGGAGTCATAGAGGAGTCATAGAGGAGTCATAGGAGTCATAGAGGAGTCATAGAGGAGTCATAGAGGAGTCATAGAGGAGTCATAGAGGAGTCATAGAGGAGTCATAGAGGAGTCATAGAGGAGTCATAGAGGAGTCATACTCTTATAGAGGAGTCATAGAGGAGTCATACTCTTATAGAGGAGTCATAGAGGAGTCATAGAGGAGTCATAGAGGAGTCATACTCTTATAGAGGAGTCATAGAGGAGTCATACTCTTATAGAGGAGTCATAGAGGAGTCATAGAGGAGTCATAGAGGAGTCATAGAGGAGTCATAGAGGAGTCATACTCTTATAGAGGAGTCATAGAGGAGTCATACTCTTATAGAGGAGTCATAGAGGAGTCATACTCTTATAGAGGAGTCATAGAGGAGTCATACTCTTATAGAGGAGTCATAGAGGAGTCATACTCTTATAGAGGAGTCATAGAGGAGTCATACTCTTATAGAGGAGTCATAGAGGAGTCATAGAGGAGTCATAGAGGAGTCATAGAGGAGTCATAGAGGAGTCATAGAGGAGTCATACTCTTATAGAGGAGTCATAGAGGAGTCATCTCTTATAGAGGAGTCATAGAGGAGTCATACTCTTATAGAGGAGTCATAGAGGAGTCATACTCTTATAGAGGAGTCATAGAGGAGTCATAGAGGAGTCATAGAGGAGTCATACTCTTATAGAGGAGTCATAGAGGAGTCATACTCTTATAGAGGAGTCATAGAGGAGTCATACTCTTATAGAGGAGTCATAGAGGAGTCATAGAGGAGTCATAGAGGAGTCATAGAGGAGTCATACTCTTATAGAGGAGTCATAGAGGAGTCATACTCTTATAGAGGAGTCATAGAGGAGTCATAGAGGAGTCATAGAGGAGTCATACTCTTATAGAGGAGTCATAGAGGAGTCTTAGAGGAGTCATAGAGGAGTCATAGAGGAGTCATAGAGGAGTCATACTCTTATAGAGGAGTCATAGAGGAGTCATACTCTTATAGAGGAGTCATAGAGGAGTCATACTCTTATAGAGGAGTCATAGAGGAGTCATACTCTTATAGAGGAGTCATAGAGGAGTCATAGAGGAGTCATAGAGGAGTCATAGAGGAGTCATAGAGGAGTCATAGAGGAGTCATAGAGGAGTCATACTCTTATAGAGGAGTCATAGAGGAGTCATAGAGGAGTCATAGAGGAGTCATAGAGGAGTCATAGAGGAGTCATACTCTTATAGAGGAGTCATAGAGGAGTCATACTCTTATAGAGGAGTCATAGAGGAGTCATACTCTTATAGAGGAGTCATAGAGGAGTCATACTCTTATAGAGGAGTCATAGAGGAGTCATACTCTTATAGAGGAGTCATAGAGGAGTCATACTCTTATAGAGGAGTCATAGAGGAGTCATACTCTTATAGAGGAGTCATAGAGGAGTCATACTCTTATAGAGGAGTCATAGAGGAGTCATAGAGGAGTCATAGAGGAGTCATAGAGGAGTCATAGAGGAGTCATAGAGGAGTCATAGAGGAGTCATAGAGGAGTCTTAGAGTTGTCATAGAGGAGTCATAGAGGAGTCATAGAGGAGTCATAGAGGAGTCATACTCTTATAGAGGAGTCATAGAGGAGTCATACTCTTATAGAGGAGTCATAGAGGAGTCATACTCTTATAGAGGAGTCATAGAGGAGTCATACTCTTATAGAGGAGTCATAGAGGAGTCATACTCTTAGAGGAGTCATAGAGGAGTCATACTCTTATAGAGGAGTCATAGAGGAGTCATAGAGGAGTCATACTCTTATAGAGGAGTCATAGAGGAGTCATAGAGGAGTCATAGAGGAGTCATACTCTTATAGAGGAGTCATAGAGGAGTCATACTCTTATAGAGGAGTCATAGAGGAGTCATACTCTTATAGAGGAGTCATAGAGGAGTCATACTCTTATAGAGGAGTCATAGAGGAGTCATACTCTTATAGAGGAGTCATAGAGGAGTCATACTCTTATAGAGGAGTCATAGAGGAGTCATAGAGGAGTCATAGAGGAGTCATAGAGGAGTCATACTCTTATAGAGGAGTCATAGAGGAGTCATACTCTTATAGAGGAGTCATAGAGGAGTCATAGAGGAGTCATAGAGGAGTCATAGAGGAGTCATACTCTTATAGAGGAGTCATAGAGGAGTCATACTCTTATAGAGGAGTCATAGAGGAGTCATACTCTTATAGAGGAGTCATAGAGGAGTCATACTCTTATAGAGGAGTCATAGAGGAGTCATAGAGGAGTCATAGAGGAGTCATAGAGGAGTCATAGAGGAGTCATAGAGGAGTCATAGAGGAGTCATCATAGAGGAGTCATACTCTTATAGAGGAGTCATAGAGGAGTCATACTCTTATAGAGGAGTCATAGAGGAGTCATACTCTTATAGAGGAGTCATAGAGGAGTCATACTCTTATCGAGGAGTCATAGAGGAGTCATAGAGGAGTCATACTCTTATAGAGGAGTCATAGAGGAGTCATAGAGGAGTCATACTCTTATAGAGGAGTCATAGAGGAGTCATACTCTTATAGAGGAGTCATAGAGGAGTCATACTCTTATAGAGGAGTCATAGAGGAGTCATACTCTTATAGAGGAGTCATAGAGGAGTCATAGAGGAGTCATAGAGGAGTCATACTCTTATAGAGGAGTCATAGAGGAGTCATAGAGGAGTCATAGAGGAGTCATACTCTTATAGAGGAGTCATAGAGGAGTCATACTCTTATAGAGGAGTCATAGAGGAGTCATACTCTTATAGAGGAGTCATAGAGGAGTCATAGAGGAGTCATAGAGGAGTCATACTCTTATAGAGGAGTCATAGAGGAGTCATACTCTTATAGAGGAGTCATAGAGGAGTCATACTCTTATAGAGGAGTCATAGAGGAGTCATAGAGGAGTCATAGAGGAGTCATACTCTTATAGAGGAGTCATAGAGGAGTCATACTCTTATAGAGGAGTCATAGAGGAGTCATAGAGGAGTCATAGAGGAGTCATAGAGGAGTCATAGAGGAGTCTACTTATAGAGGAGTCATAGAGGAGTCATACTCTTATAGAGGAGTCATAGAGGAGTCATACTCTTATAGAGGAGTCATAGAGGAGTCATACTCTTATAGAGGAGTCATAGAGGAGTCATACTCTTATAGAGGAGTCATAGAGGAGTCATACTCTTATAGAGGAGTCATAGAGGAGTCATACTCTTATAGAGGAGTCATAGAGGAGTCATACTCTTATAGAGGAGTCATAGAGGAGTCATACTCTTATAGAGGAGTCATAGAGGAGTCATAGAGGAGTCATAGAGGAGTCATAGAGGAGTCATAGAGGAGTCATAGAGGAGTCATAGAGGAGTCATACTCTTATAGAGGAGTCATAGAGGAGTCATAGAGGAGTCATAGAGGAGTCATAGAGGAGTCATAGAGGAGTCATACTCTTATAGAGGAGTCATAGAGGAGTCATACTCTTATAGAGGAGTCATAGAGGAGTCATACTCTTATAGAGGAGTCATAGAGGAGTCATACTCTTATAGAGGAGTCATAGAGGAGTCATACTCTTATAGAGGAGTCATAGAGGAGTCATACTCTATAGAGGAGTCATAGAGGAGTCATACTCTTATAGAGGAGTCATAGAGGAGTCATACTCTTATAGAGGAGTCATAGAGGAGTCATACTCTTATAGAGGAGTCATAGAGGAGTCATACTCTTATAGAGGAGTCATAGAGGAGTCATACTCTTATAGAGGAGTCATAGAGGAGTCATACTCTTATAGAGGAGTCATAGAGGAGTCATACTCTTATAGAGGAGTCATAGAGGAGTCATACTCTTATAGAGGAGTCATAGAGGAGTCATACTCTTATAGAGGAGTCATAGAGGAGTCATACTCTTATAGAGGAGTCATAGAGGAGTCATACTCTTATAGAGGAGTCATACTCTTATAGAGGAGTCATACTCTTATAGAGGAGTCATAGAGGAGTCATACTCTTATAGAGGAGTCATAGAGGAGTCATACTCTTATAGAGGAGTCATAGAGGAGTCATACTCTTATAGAGGAGTCATAGAGGAGTCATACTCTTATAGAGGAGTCATAGAGGAGTCATACTCTTATAGAGGAGTCATAGAGGAGTCATACTCTTCTAGAGGAGTCATAGAGGAGTCATAGAGGAGTATAGAGGAGTCATAGAGGAGTCATACTCTTATAGAGGAGTCATAGAGGAGTCATACTCTTATAGAGGAGTCATAGAGGAGTCATAGAGGAGTCATAGAGGAGTCATAGAGGAGTCATACTCTTATAGAGGAGTCATAGAGGAGTCATACTCATAGAGGAGTCATAGAGGAGTCATACTCTTATAGAGGAGTCATAGAGGAGTCATACTCTTATAGAGGAGTCATAGAGGAGTCATACTCTTATAGAGGAGTCATAGAGGAGTCATACTCTTATAGAGGAGTCATAGAGGAGTCATAGAGGAGTCATAGAGGAGTCATACTCATAGAGGAGTCATAGAGGAGTCATACTCTTATAGAGGAGTCATAGAGGAGTCATACTCTTATAGAGGAGTCATAGAGGAGTCATACTCTTATAGAGGAGTCATAGAGGAGTCATAGTCTTATAGAGGAGTCATAGAGGAGTCATAGAGGAGTCATAGAGGAGTCATAGAGGAGTCATAGAGGAGTCATAGAGGAGTCATAGAGGAGTCATAGAGGAGTCATACTCTTATAGAGGAGTCATAGAGGAGTCATACTCTTATAGAGGAGTCATAGAGGAGTCATACTCTTATAGAGGAGTCATAGAGGAGTCATACTCTTATAGAGGAGTCATAGAGGAGTCATACTCTTATAGAGGAGTCATAGAGGAGTCATACTCTTATAGAGGAGTCATAGAGGAGTCATACTCTTATAGAGGAGTCATAGAGGAGTCATACTCTTATAGAGGAGTCATAGAGGAGTCATACTCTCGTAGAGGAGTCATAGAGGAGTCATAGAGGAGTCATACTCTTATAGAGGAGTCATAGAGGAGTCATACTCTTATAGAGGAGTCATAGAGGAGTCATAGAGGAGTCATAGAGGAGTCATAGAGGAGTCATACTCTTATAGAGGAGTCATAGAGGAGTCATACTTTATAGAGGAGTCATAGAGGAGTCATACTCTTATAGAGGAGTCATAGAGGAGTCATACTCTTATAGAGGAGTCATAGAGGAGTCATACTCTTATAGAGGAGTCATAGAGGAGTCATACTCTTATAGAGGAGTCATAGAGGAGTCATACTCTTATAGAGGAGTCATAGAGGAGTCATACTCTTATAGAGGAGTCATAGAGGAGTCATACTCTTATAGAGGAGTCATAGAGGAGTCATACTCTGATAGAGGAGTCATAGAGGAGTCATACTCTTATAGAGGAGTCATAGAGGAGTCATACTCTTATAGAGGAGTCATAGAGGAGTCATACTCTTATAGAGGAGTCATAGAGGAGTCATACTCTTATAGAGGAGTCATAGAGGAGTCATAGAGGAGTCATAGAGGAGTCATAGAGGAGTCATACTCTTATAGAGGAGTCATAGAGGAGTCATACTCTTATAGAGGAGTCATAGAGGAGTCATACTCTTATAGAGGAGTCATAGAGGAGTCATACTCTTATAGAGGAGTCATAGAGGAGTCATACTCTTATAGAGGAGTCATAGAGGAGTCATAGAGGAGTCATAGAGGAGTCATAGAGGAGTCATACTCTTATAGAGGAGTCATAGAGGAGTCATACTCTTATAGAGGAGTCATAGAGGAGTCATACTCTTATAGAGGAGTCATAGAGGAGTCATACTCTTATAGAGGAGTCATAGAGGAGTCATACTCTTATAGAGGAGTCATAGAGGAGTCATACTCTTATAGAGGAGTCATAGAGGAGTCATACTCTTATAGAGGAGTCATAGAGGAGTCATACTCTTATAGAGGAGTCATAGAGGAGTCATACTCTTATAGAGGAGTCATAGAGGAGTCATACTCTTATAGAGGAGTCATAGAGGAGTCATACTCTTATAGAGGAGTCATAGAGGAGTCATACTCTTATAGAGGAGTCATAGAGGAGTCATAGAGGAGTCATACTCTTATAGAGGAGTCATAGAGGAGTCATACTCTTATAGAGGAGTCATAGAGGAGTCATACTCTTATAGAGGAGTCATAGAGGAGTCATACTCTTATAGAGGAGTCATAGAGGAGTCATACTCTTATAGAGGAGTCATAGAGGAGTCATACTCTTATAGAGGAGTCATAGAGGAGTCATACTCTTATAGAGGAGTCATAGAGGAGTCATAGAGGAGTCATAGTCTTATAGAGGAGTCATAGAGGAGTCATACTCTTATAGAGGAGTCATAGAGGAGTCATAGAGGAGTCGTAGAGGAGTCATAGAGGAGTCATAGAGGAGTCGTAGAGGAGTCATAGAGGAGTCATAGAGGAGTCGTAGAGGAGTCGTAGAGGAGTCATAGAGGAGTCC
>NW_026913831.1:0-12948 GCF_034315485.1 Pezoporus occidentalis | reverse complement strand
AACAGCAAGGCCATGAGAGGCCCGAGGAAGCCTAAAAAAGCAAGATAAGAAGAAGCTGGAATTCACTGAGTTAATGAGAACTGTGGACTGTTGGCAAGCTTTGGAGGTCAAGTTCTCACACCTGTGCTTAACCAATTTTATGTTAGTCACTAAGGGTCTTCGAGACATGTGATTCACAAAGTGATTCTTTGATTGTAAGAAAAGAAGATTTTTATCCTTAAATCTTTGTATCATCAGAGAAATGGCACTGCACGAAGGCAGTGTGTCTCCCAGCTGAGGGAGAGAAGATCAGTGCTTTCTTCAGGCTGTTTCCCATGGTGTTTCCCTGGAGCCCCAGGGAGCCCTGGAAGGAGCCCAGGGGGCAGAGGCAGAGCCACCTTGGGCTGGGCCTCTGCTGCTAAGCTGGGACCGAGGGGAGACCTGCAAGACACAGGGAGCTTAAAGGCACTTGGCAGTGGAGGATGCTGAGGAGGAGGAGGAGGAACCTTCTGAAGGAGAAACAGAATGAACAGTGGCATCTGCTCCCACAGCAGAAGAACCAGCAGGGAAAGCTAGTGCTGGGCCTCTTCAGCACACAGGCTGCTTTGCAACGGTGTCACCATCATTGCAGTCTCTCCTCGGTTTCATACCTAAAAGTCCATTTGAATCCAAATTCTCAGCTGGTCGCTCTCAGCTGCAGGCAGCACAGTGAGTACAGCACGAACGTTTGGCTTCTGCTCCCACAGCAGAAGAGCCAGGATTGAAACTTGTGCTGGACCTGTTCAGCACACAATCACCTTTACATTGGTGCATCCATCGTTGCTTTCACTGCTCCCTTTCATGCAGGAAAAGCATTTGAATGGAATCAGTTCGGAGCCTGCTCTCTGCTGGCAGCAACACAGTCAGCACAGAAAGAACAGTGGCATCTGCTCCCACAGCAGAAGAACCAGCAGGGAAAGCTGGTGCTGGGCCTCTTCAGCACACAGGCTGCTTTGCAACGGTGTCACCATCATTGCAGTCTCTCCTCGGTTTCATACCTAAAAGTCCATTTGAATCCAAATTCTCAGCTGGTCGCTTTCAGCTGCCCAGCAGCCCAGTGAGTACAGCACGAACGTTTGGCTTCTGCTCCCACAGCAGAAGAGC
The DNA here is from genome assembly GCF_034315485.1 of Pezoporus occidentalis. Classification (NCBI taxonomy): domain Eukaryota; kingdom Metazoa; phylum Chordata; class Aves; order Psittaciformes; family Psittacidae; genus Pezoporus; species Pezoporus occidentalis. The sequence continues at coordinate 11,826 of NW_026913831.1, read as the reverse complement.
CAGGATTGAAAGCTTGTGCTGGACCTGTTCAGCACACAATCACCTTTACATTGGTGCATCCATCGTTGCTTTCACTGCTCCCTTTCATACAGGAAAAGCATTTGAATGGAATCAGTTCAGAGCCTGCTCTCTGCTGCGCAGCAACACAGTCAGCACAGAATGAACAGTGGCATCTGCTCCCACAGCAGAAGAACCAGCAGGGAAAGCTAGTGCTGGGCCTCTTCAGCACACAGGCTGCTTTGCAACGGTGTCACCATCATTGCAGTCTCTCCTCGGTTTCATACCTAAAAGTCCATTTGAATCCAAATTCTCAGCTGGTCGCTCTCAGCTGCAGGCAGCACAGTGAGTACAGCACGAACGTTTGGCCTCTGCTCCCACAGCAGAAGAGCCAGGAGGGAAAGCTGGTGTTGGACCTGTTCAGCACACAGTCACTTTTACATCGGTGCATCCATCGTTGCTTTCACTGCTCCCTTTCATACAGGAAAAGCATTTGAATGGAATCAGTTCAGAGCCTGCTCTCTGCTGCGCAGCAACACAGTCAGCACAGAATGAACAGTGGCATCTGCTCCCACAGCAGAAGAACCAGCAGGGAAAGCTGGTGCTGGGCCTCTTCAGCACACAGGCTGCTTTGCAACGGTGTCACCATCATTGCAGTCTCTCCTCGGTTTCATACCTAAAAGTCCATTTGAATCCAAATTCTCAGCTGGTCGCTCTCAGCTGCAGGCAGCACAGTGAGTACAGCACGAACGTTTGGCCTCTGCTCCCACAGCAGAAGTGTCAGGATTGAAAGCTGGTGCTGGACCTGTTCAGCACACAATCACCTTTACATTGGTGCATCCATCGTTGCTTTCACTGCTCCCTTTCATACAGGAAAAGCATTTGAATGGAATCAGTTCAGAGCCTGCTCTCTGCTGGCAGCAACACAGTCAGCACAGAAAGAACAGTGGCATCTGCTCCCACAGCAGAAGAACCAGCAGGGAAAGCTAGTGCTGGGCCTCTTCAGCACACAGGCTGCTTTGCAACGGTGTCACCATCATTGCAGTCTCTCCTCGGTTTCATACCTAAAAGTCCATTTGAATCCAAATTCTCAGCTGGTCGCTTTCAGCTGCCCAGCAGCACAGTGAGTACAGCACAAACGTTTGGCCTCTGCTCCCACAGCAGAAGAGCCAGGATTGAAAGCTGGTGCTGGACCTGTTCAGCACACAATCACCTTTACATTGGTGCATCCATCGTTGCTTTCACTGCTCCCTTTCATACAGGAAAAGCATTTGAATGGAATCAGTTCAGAGCCTGCTCTCTGCTGCGCAGCAACACAGTCAGCACAGAATGAACAGTGGCATCTGCTCCCACAGCAGAAGAACCAGCAGGGAAAGCTAGTGCTGGGCCTCTTCAGCACACAGGCTGCTTTGCAACGGTGTCACCATCATTGCAGTCTCTCCTCGGTTTCATACCTAAAAGTCCATTTGAATCCAAATTCTCAGCTGGTCGCTCTCAGCTGCAGGCAGCACAGTGAGTACAGCACGAACGTTTGGCCTCTGCTCCCACAGCAGAAGAGCCAGGATTGAAAGCTTGTGCTGGACCTGTTCAGCACACAATCACCTTTACATTGGTGCATCCATCGTTGCTTTCACTGCTCCCTTTCATACAGGAAAAGCATTTGAATGGAATCAGTTCAGAGCCTGCTCTCTGCTGCGCAGCAACACAGTCAGCACAGAAAGAACAGTGGCATCTGCTCCCACAGCAGAAGAACCAGCAGGGAAAGCTAGTGCTGGGCCTCTTCAGCACACAGGCTGCTTTGCAACGGTGTCACCATCATTGCAGTCTCTCCTCGGTTTCATACCTAAAAGTCCATTTGAATCCAAATTCTCAGCTGGTCGCTCTCAGCTGCCCAGCAGCACAGTGAGTACAGCACGAACGTTTGGCCTCTGCTCCCACAGCAGAAGAGCCAGGATTGAAAGCTTGTGCTGGACCTGTTCAGCACACAATCACCTTTACATTGGTGCATCCATCGTTGCTTTCACTGCTCCCTTTCATACAGGAAAAGCATTTGAATGGAATCAGTTCAGAGCCTGCTCTCTGCTGCGCAGCAACACAGTCAGCACAGAATGAACAGTGGCATCTGCTCCCACAGCAGAAGAACCAGCAGGGAAAGCTAGTGCTGGGCCTCTTCAGCACACAGGCTGCTTTGCAACGGTGTCACCATCATTGCAGTCTCTCCTCGGTTTCATACCTAAAACTCCATTTGAATCCACATTCTCAGCTGGTCGCTTTCAGCTGCCCAGCAGCACAGTGAGTACAGCACGAACGTTTGGCCTCTGCTCCCACAGCAGAAGAGCCAGGATTGAAAGCTTGTGCTGGACCTGTTCAGCACACAATCACCTTTACATTGGTGCATCCATCGTTGCTTTCACTGCTCCCTTTCATACAGGAAAAGCATTTGAATGGAATCAGTTCAGAGCCTGCTCTCTGCTGCGCAGCAACACAGTCAGCACAGAATGAACAGTGGCATCTGCTCCCACAGCAGAAGAACCAGCAGGGAAAGCTAGTGCTGGGCCTCTTCAGCACACAGGCTGCTTTGCAACGGTGTCACCATCATTGCAGTCTCTCCTCGGTTTCATACCTAAAAGTCCATTTGAATCCAAATTCTCAGCTGGTCGCTCTCAGCTGCAGGCAGCACAGTGAGTACAGCACGAACGTTTGGCTTCTGCTCCCACAGCAGAAGAGCCAGGATTGAAAGCTGGTGCTGGACCTGTTCAGCACACAATCACCTTTACATTGGTGCATCCATCGTTGCTTTCACTGCTCCCTTTCATACAGGAAAAGCATTTGAATGGAATCAGTTCAGAGCCTGCTCTCTGCTGCGCAGCAACACAGTCAGCACAGAATGAACAGTGGCATCTGCTCCCACAGCAGAAGAACCAGCAGGGAAAGCTAGTGCTGGGCCTCTTCAGCACACAGGCTGCTTTGCAACGGTGTCACCATCATTGCAGTCTCTCCTCGGTTTCATACCTAAAAGTCCATTTGAATCCAAATTCTCAGCTGGTCGCTCTCAGCTGCAGGCAGCACAGTGAGTACAGCACGAACGTTTGGCCTCTGCTCCCACAGCAGAAGTGTCAGGATTGAAAGCTGGTGCTGGACCTGTTCAGCACACAATCACCTTTACATTGGTGCATCCATCGTTGCTTTCACTGCTCCCTTTCATACAGGAAAAGCATTTGAATGGAATCAGTTCAGAGCCTGCTCTCTGCTGCGCAGCAACACAGTCAGCACAGAATGAACAGTGGCATCTGCTCCCACAGCAGAAGAACCAGCAGGGAAAGCTAGTGCTGGGCCTCTTCAGCACACAGGCTGCTTTGCAACGGTGTCACCATCATTGCAGTCTCTCCTCGGTTTCATACCTAAAACTCCATTTGAATCCAAATTCTCAGCTGGTCGCTTTAAGCTGCCCAGCAGCACAGTGAGTACAGCACGAACGTTTGGCTTCTGCTCCCACAGCAGAAGAGCCAGGATTGAAAGCTTGTGCTGGACCTGTTCAGCACACAATCACCTTTACATTGGTGCATCCATCGTTGCTTTCACTGCTCCCTTTCATACAGGAAAAGCATTTGAATGGAATCAGTTCAGAGCCTGCTCTCTGCTGGCAGCAACACAGTCAGCACAGAAAGAACAGTGGCATCTGCTCCCACAGCAGAAGAACCAGCAGGGAAAGCTAGTGCTGGGCCTCTTCAGCACACAGGCTGCTTTGCAACGGTGTCACCATCATTGCAGTCTCTCCTCGGTTTCATACCTAAAACTCCATTTGAATCCAAATTCTCAGCTGGTCGCTTTCAGCTGCCCAGCAGCACAGTGAGTACAGCACGAACGTTTGGCTCTGCTCCCACAGCAGAAGAGCCAGGATTGAAAGCTTGTGCTGGACCTGTTCAGCACACAATCACCTTTACATTGGTGCATCCATCGTTGCTTTCACTGCTCCCTTTCATACAGGAAAAGCATTTGAATGGAATCAGTTCAGAGCCTGCTCTCTGCTGCGCAGCAACACAGTCAGCACAGAATGAACAGTGGCATCTGCTCCCACAGCAGAAGAACCAGCAGGGAAAGCTAGTGCTGGGCCTCTTCAGCACACAGGCTGCTTTGCAACGGTGTCACCATCATTGCAGTCTCTCCTCGGTTTCATACCTAAAAGTCCATTTGAATCCAAATTCTCAGCTGGTCGCTTTCAGCTGCAGGCAGCACAGTGAGTACAGCACGAACGTTTGGCCTCTGGTCCCACAGCAGAAGTGTCAGGATTGAAAGCTGGTGCTGGACCTGTTCAGCACACAATCACCTTTAAATTGGTGCATCCATCGTTGCTTTCACTGCTCACTTTCATACAGGAAAAGCATTTGAATGGAATCAGTTCAGAGCCTGCTCTCTGCTGGCAGGAACACAGTCAGCACAGAAAGAACAGTGGCATCTGCTCCCACAGCAGAAGAACCAGCAGGGAAAGCTGGTGCTGGGCCTCTTCAGCACACAGGCTGCTTTGCAACGGTGTCACCATCATTGCAGTCTCTCCTCGGTTTCATACCTAAAAGTCCATTTGAATCCAAATTCTCAGCTGGTCGCTTTCAGCTGCCCAGCAGCCCAGTGAGTACAGCACGAATGTTTGGCCTCTGCTCCCACAGCAGAAGAGCCAGGATTGAAAGCTGGTGCTGGACCTGTTCAGCACACAATCACCTTTACATTGGTGCATCCATCGTTGCTTTCACTGCTCCCTTTCATACAGGAAAAGCATTTGAATGGAATCAGTTCAGAGCCTGCTCTCTGCTGCGCAGCAACACAGTCAGCACAGAATGAACAGTGGCATCTGCTCCCACAGCAGAAGAACCAGCAGGGAAAGCTAGTGCTGGGCCTCTTCAGCACACAGGCTGCTTTGCAACGGTGTCACCATCATTGCAGTCTCTCCTCGGTTTCATACCTAAAAGTCCATTTGAATCCAAATTCTCAGCTGGTCGCTCTCAGCTGCAGGCAGCACAGTGAGTACAGCACGAACGTTTGGCCTCTGCTCCCACAGCAGAAGAGCCAGGAGGGAAAGCTGGTGTTGGACCTGTTCAGCACACAGTCACTTTTACATTGGTGCATCCATCGTTGCTTTCACTGCTCCCTTTCATACAGGAAAAGCATTTGAATGGAATCAGTCCAGAGCCTGCTCTCTGCTACGCAGCAACACAGTCAGCACAGAATGAACAGTGGCATCTGCTCCCACAGCAGAAGAACCAGCAGGGAAAGCTAGTGCTGGGCCTCTTCAGCACACAGGCTGCTTTGCAACGGTGTCACCATCATTGCAGTCTCTCCTCGGTTTCATACCTAAAAGTCCATTTGAATCCAAATTCTCAGCTGGTCGCTCTCAGCTGCAGGCAGCACAGTGAGTACAGCACGAACGTTTGGCCTCTGCTCCCACAGCAGAAGTGTCAGGATTGAAAGCTGGTGCTGGACCTGTTCAGCACACAATCACCTTTACATTGGTGCATCCATCGTTGCTTTCACTGCTCCCTTACATACAGGAAAAGCATTTGAATGGAATCAGTTCAGAGCCTGCTCTCTGCTGCGCAGCAACACAGTCAGCACAGAATGAACAGTGGCATCTGCTCCCACAGCAGAAGAACCAGCAGGGAAAGCTAGTGCTGGGCCTCTTCAGCACACAGGCTGCTTTGCAACGGTGTCACCATCATTGCAGTCTCTCCTCGGTTTCATACCTAAAACTCCATTTGAATCCAAATTCTCAGCTGGTCGCTTTCAGCTGCCCAGCAGTACAGTGAGTACAGCACAAACGTTTGGCTTCTGCTCCCACAGCAGAAGAGCCAGGATTGAAAGCTTGTGCTGGACCTGTTCAGCACACAATCACCTTTACATTGGTGCATCCATCGTTGCTTTCACTGCTCCCTTTCATGCAGGAAAAGCATTTGAATGGAATCAGTTCGGAGCCTGCTCTCTGCTGGCAGCAACACAGTCAGCACAGAATGAACAGTGGCATCTGCTCCCACAGCAGAAGAACCAGCAGGGAAAGCTGGTGCTGGGCCTCTTCAGCACACAGGCTGCTTTGCAACGGTGTCACCATCATTGCAGTCTCTCCTCGGTTTCATACCTAAAAGTCCATTTGAATCCAAATTCTCAGGTGGTCGCTTTCAGCTGCCCAGCAGCCCAGTGAGTACAGCACGAACGTTTGGCTTCTGCTCCCACAGCAGAAGAGCCAGGATTGAAAGCTTGTGCTGGACCTGTTCAGCACACAATCACCTTTACATTGGTGCATCCATCGTTGCTTTCACTGCTCCCTTTCATACAGGAAAAGCATTTGAATGGAATCAGTTCAGAGCCTGCTCTCTGCTGCGCAGCAACACAGCACAGAATGAACAGTGGCATCTGCTCCCACAGCAGAAGAACCAGCAGGGAAAGCTAGTGCTGGGCCTCTTCAGCACACAGGCTGCTTTGCAACGGTGTCACCATCATTGCAGTCTCTCCTCGGTTTCATACCTAAAAGTCCATTTGAATCCAAATTCTCAGCTGGTCGCTTTCAGCTGCAGGCAGCACAGTGAGTACAGCACGAACGTTTGGCCTCTGCTCCCACAGCAGAAGAGCCAGGAGGGAAAGCTGGTGTTGGACCTGTTCAGCACACAGTCACTTTTACATCGGTGCATCCATCGTTGCTTTCACTGCTCCCTTTCATACAGGAAAAGCATTTGAATGGAATCAGTCCAGAGCCTGCTCTCTGCTACGCAGCAACACAGTCAGCACAGAATGAACAGTGGCATCTGCTCCCACAGCAGAAGAACCAGCAGGGAAAGCTAGTGCTGGGCCTCTTCAGCACACAGGCTGCTTTGCAACGGTGTCACCATCATTGCAGTCTCTCCTCGGTTTCATACCTAAAACTCCATTTGAATCCAAATTCTCAGCTGGTCGCTCTCAGCTGCAGGCAGCACAGTGAGTACAGCACGAACGTTTGGCCTCTGGTCCCACAGCAGAAGTGTCAGGATTGAAAGCTGGTGCTGGACCTGTTCAGCACACAATCACCTTTAAATTGGCGCATCCATCGTTGCTTTCACTGCTCACTTTCATACAGGAAAAGCATTTGAATGGAATCAGTTCAGAGCCTGCTCTCTGCTGGCAGCAACACAGTCAGCACAGAAAGAACAGTGGCATCTGCTCCCACAGCAGAAGAACCAGCAGGGAAAGCTGGTGCTGGGCCTCTTCAGCACACAGGCTGCTTTGCAACGGTGTCCCCATCATTGCAGTCTCTCCTCGGTTTCATACCTAAAAGTCCATTTGAATCCAAATTCTCAGCTGGTCGCTTTCAGCTGCCCAGCAGCCCAGTGAGTACAGCACGAATGTTTGGCCTCTGCTCCCACAGCAGAAGAGCCAGGAGGGAAAGCTGGTGTTGGACCTGTTCAGCACACAATCACTTTTACATTGGTGCATCCATCGTTGCTTTCACTGCTCCCTTTCATACAGGAAAAGCATTTGAATGGAATCAGTTCAGAGCCTGCTCTCTGCTGCGCAGCAACACAGTCAGCGTAGAATGAACAGTGGCATCTGCTCCCACAGCAGAAGAACCAGCAGGGAAAGCTAGTGCTGGGCCTCTTCAGCACACAGGCTGCTTTGCAACGGTGTCACCATCATTGCAGTCTCTCCTCGGTTTCATACCTAAAAGTCCATTTGAATCCAAATTCTCAGCTGGTCGCTCTCAGCTGCAGGCAGCACAGTGAGTACAGCACGAACGTTTGGCCTCTGCTCCCACAGCAGAAGAGCCAGGAGGGAAAGCTGGTGCTGGACCTGTTCAGCACACAATCACCTTTACATTGGTGCATCCATCGTTGCTTTCACTGCTCCCTTTCATACAGGAAAAGCATTTGAATGGAATCAGTCCAGAGCCTGCTCTCTGCTGCGCAGCAACACAGTCAGCACAGAAAGAACAGTGGCATCTGCTCCCACAGCAGAAGAACCAGCAGGGAAAGCTAGTGCTGGGCCTCTTCAGCACACAGGCTGCTTTGCAACGGTGTCACCATCATTGCAGTCTCTCCTCGGTTTCATACCTAAAAGTCCATTTGAATCCAAATTCTCAGCTGGTCGCTTTCAGCTGCCCAGCAGCACAGTGCGTACAGCACGAACGTTTGGCTTCTGCTCCCACAGCAGAAGAGCCAGGATTGAAAGCTGGTGCTGGACCTGTTCAGCACACAATCACCTTTATATTGGTGCATCCATCGTTGCTTTCACTGCTCCCTTTCATACAGGAAAAGCATTTGAATGGAATCAGTTCAGAGCCTGCTCTCTGCTGCGCAGCAACACAGTCAGCACAGAATGAACAGTGGCATCTGCTCCCACAGCAGAAGAACCAGCAGGGAAAGCTAGTGCTGGGCCTCTTCAGCACACAGGCTGCTTTGCAACGGTGTCACCATCATTGCAGTCTCTCCTCGGTTTCATACCTAAAAGTCCATTTGAATCCAAATTCTCAGCTGGTCGCTTTCAGCTGCCCAGCAGCACAGTGAGTACAGCACGAACGTTTGGCTTCTGCTCCCACAGCAGAAGAGCCAGGATTGAAAGCTGGTGCTGGACCTGTTCAGCACACAATCACCTTTACATTGGTGCATCCATCGTTGCTTTCACTGCTCCCTTTCATACAGGAAAAGCATTTGAATGGAATCAGTTCAGAGCCTGCTCTCTGCTGCGCAGCAACACAGTCAGCACAGAATGAACAGTGGCATCTGCTCCCACAGCAGAAGAACCAGCAGGGAAAGCTAGTGCTGGGCCTCTTCAGCACACAGGCTGCTTTGCAACGGTGTCACCATCATTGCAGTCTCTCCTCGGTTTCATACCTAAAAGTCCATTTGAATCCAAATTCTCAGCTGGTCGCTCTCAGCTGCAGGCAGCACAGTGAGTACAGCACGAACGTTTGGCCTCTGCTCCCACAGCAGAAGAGCCAGGAGGGAAAGCTGGTGCTGGACCTGTTCAGCACACAATCACCTTTACATTGGTGCATCCATCGTTGCTTTCACTGCTCCCTTTCATACAGGAAAAGCATTTGAATGGAATCAGTTCAGAGCCTGCTCTCTGCTGCGCAGCAACACAGTCAGCACAGAATGAACAGTGGCATCTGCTCCCACAGCAGAAGAACCAGCAGGGAAAGCTAGTGCTGGGCCTCTTCAGCACACAGGCTGCTTTGCAACGGTGTCACCATCATTGCAGTCTCTCCTCGGTTTCATACCTAAAAGTCCATTTGAATCCAAATTCTCAGCTGGTCGCTCTCAGCTGCAGGCAGCACAGTGAGTACAGCACGAACGTTTGGCCTCTGCTCCCACAGCAGAAGAGCCAGGATTGAAAGCTTGTGCTGGACCTGTTCAGCACACAATCACCTTTACATTGGTGCATCCATCGTTGCTTTCACTGCTCCCTTTCATACAGGAAAAGCATTTGAATGGAATCAGTTCAGAGCCTGCTCTCTGCTGCGCAGCAACACAGTCAGCACAGAATGAACAGTGGCATCTGCTCCCACAGCAGAAGAACCAGCAGGGAAAGCTAGTGCTGGGCCTCTTCAGCACACAGGCTGCTTTGCAACGGTGTCACCATCATTGCAGTCTCTCCTCGGTTTCATACCTAAAACTCCATTTGAATCCAAATTCTCAGCTGGTCGCTTTCTCAGCTGCCCAGCAGCACAGTGAGTACAGCACGAACGTTTGGCTTCTGCTCCCACAGCAGAAGAGCCAGGATTGAAAGCTGGTGCTGGACCTGTTCAGCACACAATCACCTTTACATTGGTGCATCCATCGTTGCTTTCACTGCTCCCTTTCATACAGGAAAAGCATTTGAATGGAATCAGTTCAGAGCCTGCTCTCTGCTGCGCAGCAACACAGTCAGCACAGAATGAACAGTGGCATCTGCTCCCACAGCAGAAGAACCAGCAGGGAAAGCTAGTGCTGGGCCTCTTCAGCACACAGGCTGCTTTGCAACGGTGTCACCATCATTGCAGTCTCTCCTCGGTTTCATACCTAAAAGTCCATTTGAATCCAAATTCTCAGCTGGTCGCTTCAGCTGCAGGCAGCACAGTGAGTACAGCACGAACGTTTGGCCTCTGCTCCCACAGCAGAAGAGCCAGGATTGAAAGCTTGTGCTGGACCTGTTCAGCACACAATCACCTTTACATTGGTGCATCCATCGTTGCTTTCACTGCTCCCTTTCATACAGGAAAAGCATTTGAATGGAATCAGTTCAGAGCCTGCTCTCTGCTGCGCAGCAACACAGTCAGCACAGAATGAACAGTGGCATCTGCTCCCACAGCAGAAGAACCAGCAGGGAAAGCTAGTGCTGGGCCTCTTCAGCACACAGGCTGCTTTGCAACGGTGTCACCATCATTGCAGTCTCTCCTCGGTTTCATACCTAAAAGTCCATTTGAATCCAAATTCTCAGCTGGTCGCTTTCAGCTGCCCAGCAGCACAGTGCGTACAGCACGAACGTTTGGCTTCTGCTCCCACAGCAGAAGAGCCAGGATTGAAAGCTGGTGCTGGACCTGTTCAGCACACAATCACCTTTACATTGGTGCATCCATCGTTGCTTTCACTGCTCCCTTTCATACAGGAAAATCATTTGAATGGAATCAGTTCAGAGCCTGCTCTCTGCTGCGCAGCAACACAGTCAGCACAGAATGAACAGTGGCATCTGCTCCCACAGCAGAAGAACCAGCAGGGAAAGCTAGTGCTGGGCCTCTTCAGCACACAGGCTGCTTTGCAACGGTGTCACCATCATTGCAGTCTCTCCTCGGTTTCATACCTAAAAGTCCATTTGAATCCAAATTCTCAGCTGGTCGCTTTCAGCTGCCCAGCAGCACAGTGAGTACAGCACGAACGTTTGGCCTCTGCTCCCACAGCAGAAGAGCCAGGAGGGAAAGCTGGTGCTGGACCTGTTCAGCACACAATCACTTTTACATTGGTGCATCCATCGTTGCTTTCACTGCTCCCTTTCATACAGGAAAAGCATTTGAATGGAATCAGTTCAGAGCCTGCTCTCTGCTGGCAGCAACACAGTCAGCGCAGAATGAACAGTGGCATCTGCTCCCACAGCAGAAGAACCAGCAGGGAAAGCTAGTGCTGGGCCTCTTCAGCACACAGGCTGCTTTGAAAAGGTGTCACCATCATTGCAGTCTCTCCTCGGTTTCATACCTAAAAGTCCATTTGAATCCAAATTCTCAGCTGGTCGCTCTCAGCTGCAGGCAGCACAGTGAGTACAGCACGAACGTTTGGCCTCTGCTCCCACAGCAGAAGAGCCAGGAGGGAAAGCTGGTGTTGGACCTGTTCAGCACACAGTCACTTTTACATCGGTGCATCCATCGTTGCTTTCACTGCTCCCTTTCATACAGGAAAAGCATTTGAATGGAATCAGTCCAGAGCCTGCTCTCTGCTACGCAGCAACACAGTCAGCACAGAATGAACAGTGGCATCTGCTCCCACAGCAGAAGAACCAGCAGGGAAAGCTAGTGCTGGGCCTCTTCAGCACACAGGCTGCTTTGCAACGGTGTCACCATCATTGCAGTCTCTCCTCGGTTTCATACCTAAAAGTCCATTTGAATCCAAATTCTCAGCTGGTCGCTCTCAGCTGCAGGCAGCACAGTGAGTACAGCACGAACGTTTGGCCTCTGCTCCCACAGCAGAAGTGTCAGGATTGAAAGCTGGTGCTGTACCTGTTCAGCACACAATCACCTTTACATTGGTGCATCCATCGTTGCTTTCACTGCTCCCTTACATACAGGAAAAGCATTTGAATGGAATCAGTTCAGAGCCTGCTCTCTGCTGCGCAGCAACGCAGTCA